>NW_020194853.1:0-2632 GCF_003025115.1 Trichoderma citrinoviride
TACGCACCCTGCAGCTGGCTTCTCAACCTCGGGAACCAAGGGGCCAGAGTACACAAAGAATCCGTCTCGGCTGGCAGCAGCCTGAGCCTCCCAAAGCAGTTCAGAATCGTCCACAAAGTCGTCGTCAACGTCGTATTGATCCTCTTTGAAATTGCGCTTCTTCTTGGGCTTGGCCTGCGCGTCGGCGCCGCTCACTCCACCATTCTCGGGATTGCTAGCCTCGGCATCGGATAGGTCGACGGACATCTCGTCACCAGACTCGCGGCCCGATTCGACCTTCTCCAAGGACGCGGCGGCCGCAGCAATGCGAGCCTTGCGGTCTCGGTCGGCAGCAAGACGGGGATGCAGAGCATCCCAGCCATACTGCTCCTCGGCCATGCGCATGAAGTTGACGTACTTGTTGGTCTCGCCCTGGCCGATGGGGATGGTGAGGACAATGGTGGGCGTTTCCTTCTCTTCGCCGGGACGAGCTCTGCCAAAGTCAAGAATCGATCTTTCGTCCACCTCCATGATACTCTCATCTAGAGAATCCGTCTTGGGTGTCGAGATGCCGGTGACGGGTTTTTGCTTAGGAGACACCTTCTTGACGGGCCCATTCGCAATCGTGGTGAAGTTGGAGTGGTCGACGACGGGCCGAGGGGCCGGAGGCGTAGGGGCATCGCGCTTCATATCGTGGACAGAAGGCTTCAGGGCCGGGGCCTGGGTGGCTGGCGTGGGCGTCGATGCCTTGGGGACGTATGACGGAGAAGGCGGCAGCGGGGTGGCGTCTTGCGTCTGCAGGCGGGACTGAGACGGGGCCGGGGGATATGGCTGGTGGGATTGGCTAGGCGATGCCTTGGCCGGCTGGGGCTCAATCATGCTGGCGATAGACGGCGAGCGGTGCGAGGGCTGAGCCGGCAGGGGGGCTCGCGGAGACCCGGCAGCTGAGGAGTAGTGCGAGGTGATAGTCTCGCGGACGGGATCATAGTTGCCCCGGATAGGATCGTAGCTCTGGCCGCTGGTGCGCACTGGTATGGACGTCGGGCTAGCGATGCTGTTCGACGGCGACCGAGCGACGGGGGGCGGGTCGGCATTAAGGATGCTCTGCATGGAGCTGGGGTAGCCCTCTCGCTTCTGCATCTTTGGCGAGTATCGCCTGTCCGACAGCGGCTGGAGCTGATGCTGCGGCGGCGACGTCAAGGGGTCTCCGAGCTGAGGCTGAAGGGAGGGCGAGGAGGACGAGGGCGCTCCCAGAGCGGCAGGGGCCAGGGGCCGGGGACTGGGCGCATCGGCATCGACGTCCGAGGCAGGCGCCAGCTTTCTCTTACGCTGCACTGGCGTCGCCTCAGCCTCGCGCGGCTTTCGGGGCTTGCGAGCCTTGGGCGGCTCAGAGCCATCGGCCGGGGCCTTGGGTTTGACGATTGAGCCGGGCTTGCGTCCCGGCTTTTTGCGGGGAACGCCCGCTGCTGTGAGCTGCACCCATTCGCCGTCGACGTACGAATATCGCTTCTGAGGCTGGTTGCGCGGACCAGGAGCGCTTCCGGGAGAGGTCCCCGGTGGTGGCTGCTGCGAGTACTGCTGGGAGTACTGCTGCGGGTTCTGGTCACCACTGACGACGATTTCCTCCATCTCGAGCTTTGATCGGTCCTTTGCGGCGTTTGGACGGCGGCCAGCCCCGTGCGAGGGCGACCCGGGTTCTGAGAGGGAGCCCGAAGGCGGAGAGGAGAGTTCGCCGGCGGAAGAATCGAATCGCGTAGATGCGTCGCCGACAGCAGCCATAGTAGGGCTAACGCGAAGCCGGGGGTGGGCGAGAGGGGGCCTGCCGTCTAGGTTGTGACCTGGCGGCAGCGCAGACTGTTCTCTGTGACACGGCAGGGGTGACAGTCGGAGATGAGAAGGCTGTGATAGGCAGCTAGGCGCTTCTTGGAGATGCGAGGGCAAACGATCTTTCTCTCCGTCGCTTACCCAGAGGCAATTCAATTCCGAAGCGGCCAAGGTGAGTTCGGTGAGCGTAGAGTAATATTATGTATTACAACATAACAAGGATGCCAAGAGGAACGAAAGAAGGGAGAGGTAAGGGGGGAACAGAAGATCGAAAAAGAAAAAAAGAAGGAATAAAAAAGAAGTGTCAATCAGAAGTGGAAGCCGGCGAAGAGATCGTCAAAAGTCCAGGCACGAGGCGCAACGAATGTGATGTGATTGAGCGCAGACCGGCAGCCTTGCGGAAAGGAAAGGCAGAGCGCGTTCGACGAGGCTGCGGGCCTTGACAGGCGGGCAATGGTGTGCAGAAAGTGTGACGTTACGTGAGTGGCCGGAAGCCGGAGTGGAAACGTGACGAGTGGAGCCGGGGGGCTCTTGGACTTGCGAATAGCCTCACAATCGGCCAGTTGGGCGACAGACTTGCGGGTGATGCGCGGCGGCCTGAGCTGATGCGCTGCGCTGAGGCGGCGTGGCTGCAGCGGTTGCAACAGCTGGAATGGAGTGCAGCAGGGCAAAGGCTGGCGGATGCAGCAGACTGCGTCTGGCGATGGCGCGGGCGCTGCGCAGGAGCGAGATTGATGGCGAAATCGAGTCGGTTTGCGTGGTTTGGCGGTGGGTGAGAGGCCGAGAGAAGGTTGAAGGTAGAAGGGGGGAAAGGGGGAGAGGGCGGAGG
>NW_020194854.1:0-2630 GCF_003025115.1 Trichoderma citrinoviride
CTCAACGCACATCTGCACCACCCTTATCCCACGGAGGATGAGAAGCAGCAGCTCATGCGCACGACTGGACTTCAGATGAGTAAGTTGCTTTTGCACAATTCGATCACCCATCTGTGTCTTGAAAACTAACCGGCCCTTGAACTAGATCAAATCTCCAACTGGTTTATCAACGCAAGGAGACGTCAGGTACCCAGCTTGCTTAGAGAACGAAATGCCGAGATTGTCGACCCAACTCGGCTCATTACCAGCCCCAACAGGAGATCTAGGTCTTCGTCTATCAGTGACGGCGATCTTTCTTCAAGCGAATGGGGGCCTGACGCTCAAGGACAGGGCGATTGGGCAAGCAGGCGCCGAAGCCGCAGCGTATAGGACCCCTTTTGCTCGAGTCGGGCACATGGCCCAGCTGGACAACCCCTGCCCAGGCCAATCAAAGAAACATTCCCCCCTAAGAACATTTCGGACAGCGAACATTGCAGGCCTCAATGGCACAAAAACAGTCCCAGAGAGGAACGGAACATTATTTCAAGGAGACATTGCCGGAGGTGTATACCCCTCCGCTTCTTACAAAACATTTTGTTGAATGACACGACAAAATGCTATCCAAGGGGGTTTTTTTTTCTTTCATTTTTACAAGACAGATTTTGTTTGGCCTATTATTCATCAAGTGCTTACTTTTCTCATCTTTTATTCTTTTTTCTTTGGCTACTGGCATACACGATGTGGCTTGGAGTTGAAAACAACGGTTGATGCTCTCACGAATTTCCTTGGGCATGGGAGTCTATTGGCTGGTATGAACTCCCTTGGGCGAGGAGTGGCGTTTTGAAGCGGAATTTCAAGGGGTACAATAATTGGGCTTTCCTTTGTTCTTTCCGGCTTCTCCTACTAGAAACGGTTCTCTTTGTACTTGAGCAAAAAGAAAAGAAGGGTGGGAGGAAAGCAGACGTGGGTGGCGGTCAGATGGGCCGAGGATACAGAACACACACCAATACCAGCTTGTGGCAAAAAAAGGATCCGAGAAAAACTTCTGCAGCAACTCTGGGGTTTCCTTTCCTCCCCAACGAAGATAGAGAAAAAGCGCCCTATCAGCATACGGGTTTCGGCCGAATAGAACACACACACACACACACACACACACAAATACAGTACATGAGCGTTTGCTTTCTAGACTGAGGCTTGATTTTTCTTTGGGGAAATTGTGGGAACATAGCAAAACTTGGGGAAAGTTTTTTGGTTTGGAGTAGCGGGTACCGGTCAACTAGGCTGGAGTATAATGCGGGAGGGCTTTTTGCCTTTCCTTCTTGCTTTCAGGGCAATGGCGTATATGCACCTTAAGGTTTTCGACGTTGCTATTTGATAGGTATTTTCGGGATGAAGGCAGGGAAGGGGAAGGGGAAGTTGCGTAGGGGTGCGATTGATGAAGGGATGGGTGGGAGTGAGGCAAAAGATACAAGGGGGGAAGAGTAAACATCTGCTTAGGAAGAGAGATATTATAGATGCTTACCTACTTGGGTATATCATGAGGCAAAACATGCACTTATTCTTCGTCAAACCTAGTAAAGAGCCCTATAGTAGCAAACGAAGGAACGGCAAGTATTTCCGGGCTCCCAAACTGTATGTTGGACGTGAAACCGGTGAATTGGTCCCAAACTAACAGTAGCCTTGAGAGCCATAACCTCGGATCGCCGGCCTTTCATCCGTTGGCCCAGTTGGAGTACGCAGATATCACCTAGTCGTCCAGCAAGCTTGGCATATTCGTCCGTCTGACTTTCCAACCTCCATCACGACAGCCCCAGCCGTCAAAGAGGCGAGTTGTGGCTTCAGCCTGCTCGTCGCTGAGGCGCGCCAATGGGGCGGTTGGCCACCATGCAATTCGTGTTGAGTGGAACCAACGTGGTAGACGTCGTCGAGCGCAAATCAACGTAGTAGATGTCGCCAAAGAGTTACGAGAGACAATGGCAAGGAGGGGAACATGTACTGTATAAAGCCTTGTGCAAAGGACAAGGAAAAACAAGGATTGGAGACGTGATCAGCAGAGGGTATATCACAGTCTTTGCATATTGACATATCATCGCCGATTGATTCGTTCTCAGCAAGGCTCGTGTTGGGGTGTTCTTCTGCAGGCCCTGCTCAATCTGGTTGGAGGAGTACATGCGATGATGATGTGGCGGCCTAGGCATGATGTTATTGATCCTCAAAGCTCAAGCACGAAGTAGCACTCGTAGTCACGAAGGAACGGCAAAATAAACTGGCAGGCTGCGTATCTGCAGCGGCCGTATGTTAGTGTCCCCAAGAGGAATAACCCGAACCGGCAGCCCTCCTTCGGCTTGGCATGGTCTCTTTGATGTGCTGGGATCTTGGTTTGAGGACATGAACCCAGCTGAGCAGATCCTGGCGCATCTGCATTGAGTGACATGTTCCGAGCCTGCTTGCTGACCTCGTGTGTTCGTATAACAACGATCCGGGCTAGGATCGAAGCAGGACAGCGCGAGAGCCCGGGCGATGCATAGAAGCCAGTAGCCGAGGATATCAAAGCGAATTGATTTCAAGCTTTAGCTTTGTCATATCTGGACTCCTTTTGCTGTAACTGATCATTTAGTGAAATAGTACAGAGGAAAATGGGAGGGCGGACA
>NW_020194855.1:0-2604 GCF_003025115.1 Trichoderma citrinoviride
CGTGCTGTAGAGGACGTGGTCGCCCTTGAGGACGGCGATGTCGGGCTGGCCTGGCTTCCCGGGCAGTGTTGAGTCTTGAACTGAGTAACAATCAAAACAGTCAGCTGTGCTTGAGAGTCTTAAGTTGTACTGGACACGACGTGGAACACTCACGGCATGACCTGACGTTGTATGGGACGGCAGGATAGAGCCGCAGCGTCTCGTTCAACGCATGCGTAAGACACGTCAAGTCCTTGATATCCTCATATGTCGGCGCGGCATGGGGCCCAACCCTCTCCAGCACGCGGCTTCGCAACGTATGCCAGATGTCGGGGTAGTTGGACAGTTCGTACATTGTCCACGACAGAGTCGCTGCCGTGGTGTCTCGTCCCGCCAGCAGCACCGCCATGAGCTGGTCGCGAATGACTTTTGGATCGCGCGAGAAGAGAGCCATGTGGTGTAGAAACGTGAATTCTCGGTCTGACTTGGATATTGTTTCCAGCTGCTCGGGGGTGAGGGCCAGCGTGGCTTCGATGAAGGGCTGGATGAAGGCTTCGAGGACTTTGATGCCATTTGTGTAATCTCCTTTAGGGATGAAGCGTCGGAAAGGCCTGATCAAAGATGAGTCAATGTTTAATAACTGTCAATAGCTCATGCCAATTCCGTTGCGAATACTGACTGGAGGATGGTAAGAAGCATCTGTTTTCGCTGAACCTGTGTAAACGCCTTGGAGAACTCGCCATTGGGACTACCAAAGTGTTAGCCAACCATGATATGATCAAGGTATATGGGCTTCAAGCTCAGGAAGGCGTTGTAACTCACTTATCCAAACTCTCGACACTCTGCCCCAGCAGATAATCCGTAATGGCATCCAGCGTCATCCGATAAAACAAATCACAAACATCCACCGTCTGCCCACTCCCCGGCAACTTTGAAATCAACACATCCGTCCACCGCTCCAGGATGTCCAGATCCCGAACCCTCTGCGTCACAAACATGGGCCGGATGAGGTTCCTGCTCTGCTGCCACTGCCGCCCATCCGTCGTGAAGATGCTGTCGCCGAGAAACGGCTCCCACGTGCGATGGAACCGGGGGCCCTTGCCGAAATGCGAAAAGTTGGTGGTGAGCACGGTTTTGACGTGTTCGGGGTCAATGGTCATGATGGAGCGGACGCCGAGGATTGTGGTTTCGACGGCGTGCGGGCATGATGGGGAGGCGTCTGTGAACATGCCTGTGAAGTATTCTTGGAGGCGGTTGTTGGCGTGCATGTAGGCGGCTTTGAAGAAGGCGTAGAATGCTGGACTATGTCAATATCTTGGCTCATGAAAAGTTTCGCTTGAATTTGAGGCTCCCGTACAAGTGATGGGGTTGCCGCCGAGGATAGAGGCTCGGACGCCATTGACCTTGCTCAGGCGATGGTTGATAACCACTCGCTCGAGGATTGCGAGACCGACGAAGAAGCATGTTGTGATGACGGCCAGCGACCATGCTGCGCCTAGGGTCTGCTCTTGTATGCTCTGCAACATGGCAGATATTATCCGGTTGACGAGGCTATACGAGTTCCAATCTCGAATTCACAATCAAATAAACGGGGAGGCTTTAACATTACATGGAATTACAGTCATATAAGTCAGAAATGGTCGAAGATGATAAAATGCCGTTCCCGCGGTCCCCGGTCAGTGAAAAGCCCCGCACGAAAGACACCAGATCGACCGGTTGCCGCCGCTTCCATTTAGCCAAATGCGAAGTGATCCTTTGCTGGATTCACTTCTTTGTCAGTGGCCAGCTAGAAGCTTGATCGTTTATTGAGGCTTGCGTAGGTAACGCTGCTAGTAAAACTAAAGAGGTAGCGCAACGACGACGAACAAGAGTCATTCCCGTTCGGCATTGGACTTGTGGAGAGAATGAGATAATTAAAAGGACGCTTGATGGTTCCTGGACTCGGTTTCTACCGTTCACCAATTGTAGGGATGGAATTGTAGGATGACCACGTAAACACATTACATGTCTATCGATCTAGGACATCCGGATAGCTTTGATCCTACATTCATCAGGCGAGGGAAGCCGCGGAAAGCCGCTGCCCGCGGCATCCGGATCGACCTGTCAACATTTCTCAATGAGCTACACTACTTCAGTAACTAGAAGTGATCTGGATCATCCTCAAATTCAACAAAGCTGCGTCAGAAGAGTCATAGCCGCCGGACGGTCCTGGAAGCTGGACGTAGTAATGATACGTAATGAAGTGCGCGGTCCGTTTGAGAACCCCTGATAGCGACGTAGTAGGCCAAATGCCGTCCAAGGTGGAGTTGAATGCCGGGTTCAGCACATTGGTGAGGCTCTTTGTTTCATCGGCGGATCGAAACATCAGTTCTGGTCGCCGTGATATTGTTGTTTTGTTATTGGTGTGACCCAAAGTAACTCATAATTCGCCAAACCCATCAACCACCGTCGTCCGTGTACACAAGATCAGCAGATAAGATGGCCAGAGAATAGACCGGTATAGAAGTTGTTCAAGTCTCATTCGTTTGATGACTTGCCCGACACCAGAGTTCAGCCTCTCACTATAGCTGCATTTGCATGTCTGGCCAATTCCCTCAGAAACTCGCTCGTCTGCTCGATATGCCT
>NW_020194856.1:0-2588 GCF_003025115.1 Trichoderma citrinoviride
TTATATTATAAATATAAAGGCTTTTTATTATTTTATTTATAAAGATTTTAAAATAATATCTTTATATATATTTATAATTATAAAACTTATTTTAAATTTCTTTTTTATTCTTAAATTATTAATAACTTATAGCTATTTATTATAATATTTATAAAAATTCTAAGCTAAGGTTTAAAAAGCTTTAATTTTTTAAAAATTTATAAAGTATAATAAAATATCTTTTATTATTTATTTATTTATTATATTAATAATAATATTATTATTAATAAATATTATTTTATATTATTATATATTATATAGCTTAATTTATATTAAATAATATAAAAATAAGCTAATAATTAAAATAATATTTAGTAAATAATTATTAAGTTTTTAAATTTATTAAATTAAAATAAAAATATTATTAAGTATAATAATTAATTATTTTTAATATATTAAGTAATTATAATATTTAATATTATACTTAAAGCTTTTATAAATAATATAATCTTTAGCTTAATATTATTTTTATTATAAAATCTTTTATACTTTTAATATTTTAATAATACTTATAATTATTTTAAAAATTCTTTTATTATAATAATAATAATATTATTTTAAAGTCTTAGCTTATTTAAATTATTTTCTTTTTTAATATAAGTTTAATTTTAATAATTATTAAGTTTATAATAAAATTATTAATTCTTTTATTTTATTTTTTATTTTTTTTTATTTTACTAATTATAATTAATAAATTATTTTACTTATATACTTATATTGTAAATCTTTAAGTAAATAATTAAAGTTCTTTAATTAAGAATATTAATTTAAATCTTTAATTAATATTTCTTAATAAAAAAGCTAATTTAAAAAAAGTTTAATAATTTAATAATTACTTTAATTATAATAATTTTATAATAATAAAAGAATATATTAAAAAACTTATTAAAATATTAATATAGCTATATAAAAGTATAAATAGCTTTATATACTTTTATAATCTTTTTAAAAAAGTAACTTATATAATATTTAAAATATTACTTTTAAAAAATCTTATTTTAATTATTATATTTAAAAAATTAAAACTTTATTTAATATATTATTAATTTATTTTTTAAGTATAATATAATAAAGTATATTTTATTTTTATTATTATTAAATATTATTAAAGTTATATTAAAAAAATTATTAAGGGTTTAAAAGTATATTTAATATTTACTTTAACTTTTTTTAATAAAAAAAAGCTTTATAAATAAAATCTTTATAAATATAAAGCTATTAGCTTATTTTTTATTAAATATTTATTACTTTTTTCTTTTAATATAATAAAGTTTAATTATAAGTTTTTTTTTATTTAATTTTTTTATAAAGTTAATTAATTTTTTTTATACTTTTATTAATTTTTTTATTTACTTTTATAACCTTTTTATTTATAACTTTAAAAGTTTTAAAGTTTTATTATTTATATTTTATTATAAAATTACTTTTATTTTAAATTTATTTTAATTCTTTTTTAAAAAAATATAAAGTTAATTATAATAAAAATTTATAATTTATAAAGTTTATTTAAATATTATAAGTTATTATAAACTTATATTATTTTTTTAATTAATAAATTAAAGTTATAAAATTATAATATTTATATTTTATTATATTTATTATTTTTATATTTATTATTTTTTTTAATAATTTTTATTTTTATAAATAAAAAAAATAAACTTGTTAAAAGTAATTATAAATAATATTAAAAAGTAAAAAAAATCTAAATTAAAAAAAAATCTTAATAAAGTATAACTTTAATTATATTAATTATATTATAAATTTATATTAAATTTAAAAGAAATTTTAAATATAAAAGTTAAAAGTTAATTATATTTATTTTTAAACTTTTTATAAAAATATAAGTTATTTACTATTTTATATTTATAAATATATTATAAAGCTATAACTTTTTTAAGCTAAAGCTATAAGCCTTTAATAATAAGATTATATTAAACTTATTTAGTATTTATAATTCTTTTATATTAAGTTATATAATAGTATTTATAATAAAAAATTAAAATTCTATTTTAATAAAATACTTTAATTTATAAAAATTAATTTATAAACTTATATAAAAATATACTAATTTATATAAAATTAAGAAAATAATAAAAAATAATAACTTAATATATAAATTATATCTTTTATTTTAAATATAAATTTATAATATTTTTAATATTATAAATCTTAAATAATATTATAGTAAAAATAAATATTTTATTAAATTTATAAACTATCTTTTATACTTAAAAAAAATATATAAAATTAAATAAATTATTATATATAAATATTATAAAAAGTATAAACTTTATTTAATTAAATAAAAGAATTATTTAAAAAAGAATAATTAAAAAGTAAAAAAGTTTAATTTTATAAATAATTAATTTATATAAAATTATAAATAATAACTTTATATTAAAATAATATTATAATAAAAAAAAAGCTAAAAGTAAAATTTAAAATATAAACTTTAATAAAAATATAAAATAAAAATAAAAATATAAAATAAAAATAAAAATATAAAATAAAAATAAAAATATAAAATAAAAATAAAAATATAAAATAAA
>NW_020194857.1:0-2575 GCF_003025115.1 Trichoderma citrinoviride
CACAGACGTTGGAGGCATACGGCTCGAAACCGAACCCGCGGCCTCCCTTGCAAACTGCACGATGCTACCACCTATCATAATGTCAGTCAAAGCTTCCTACGGATCTGGAGGGGGAACTGTCCCAACCCACATTTTCGAACGCAGTCCAACGCCTCATCAAACGCTCTCAAGGTGGGATTGTACACACAATCCACTCCATTACCATCTGTAGCCCCCAGCAGCGTGGCTACAAAGAGCCCGGAATCCGCTTCTAAGATACGATCCTCTGAAACACCATGCCTTTCTAAAACCTCTCGCTGTAAATCAGCCTCGGGGCCGACGACAGTAGCAAAGACTTCAGCCCCTGTAGCAACGGCCAACTGAACCGCGACGAGGCCAAAGCCACTGGCGCCGGTATGGATCAACACCTTGCGGCCTCGCCGAACCCTTCCGATATGGATGAGTGCAAAGTAGGCGCTGACGAGAAAACTTGGGACAATGTCGGCGTCAACGCGTCTGACAAACTGAGATCCGACCTGCAAGAAGTTCCGAATCGAGCCACCGGAGACCAAGGCGGCAACAGTGTCGCCGATAGAAAGCCCCTTGACTTGGCTACCGAGCCGAGTGATTCGGCCCCTGATGTCGGCTCCAACAGTCGACTTCTGGGACCTTCCAAGGACAGTTTCAAGGTCCAGGACAGACAGATGAGATTCACTAAAAACAATCTCAACTTCATCTGCTCCTAATTCCTTCTTGTCTGACTTGATGTAGAACAAGTTGTCGTCGTTGATACCCGGGGCGTCTATCGTGAGCTGAAGACCTTGACTGTCGCTGAATGGCTTCTGGGAGAATCTCCAAGCCGAAACTTGACCTTCAATGATGCGGTTCATGGATGGCAATGTTAAGAGACGAGGAATGTAAATCTTCCCGCCTGCTTCGGCAAACTCTGTGTCCTCCAACTTTACAAGAATTGATCCAAACGTCGCATCAAGCAGGGACAAGATGTTGCCAACGACGGCGGGGTCATCGAGCTTTGAGTCTCCCGCCAAGTCAAAAGTGACAATTGAATTCAGAGGATTCTCGGAAATCAGGGTCCTTGCGAGCCCGCTGATAGGGCTCCCACGCGGATTTTCACAGCTCATGACAGCTCCCCGAGTGATCCAGAGAACGTGGCTCGCGGTTAGGATTGTCCGGAATGCATCGAAGTCATTTTCCTTCCAGTCGAAAATGGAATAATCGCGAGCCTGGATGCCAGAGAACTCAAGCAGGGAGATAACGATGCTGCATTCGAGAACAGACGGCTCTTCAAGGACTTTGTCGACGGCCATGAAAGAGACATCGAAAGGGACACGCTTCGTTGCTTGGAGTCGTTCGATAGCCTTGACGAAGTTTTGAACCTCTGTGCCAAATTTTGCTGGAGTAATGACGACGACAGGACTTATTATAAAAGACGGCTGGATCTTTCTATGGGCCTTCATGAGGAGTCCGCCCTCGGCCTCCATGAAATGCACATCTTGATCACCCTCTTTCATGACCTGATCGGCGATCATTTGCATACGACTAATGTCTTGGGTACCGGAAGTACTTTGGAATTCGCCAACCTGCTGCTCATCAGGTTCTTCTGTGGGGTTGATTTGCATCAACAGAACGCCGGTCTCTTTCAGCTTCGGTTCCAAGATGCTGAAATCCACCTCAACGTCGTTGAAAGCAACAATCAAGTCGTACTCACTGTCGACGGCCGAAATATCAGACTCTTTTCTGACACAACGCTCAAGTGGAGTGTCTCTCACAGAGGCAAGCAGTCTCATGGCGACATCGTCTCCATCGCCCCCAATGATGGTGTATTGGCGGATCTGGGGAGTGGCGTCTGGATCCGGGCTGCCCGCATTTAGAGTTGCTTGTGAGAGCTCAAAACTGCCACCAACCTGGAGTATCGACAGCCCGGGGTACTTGTGGGCAAGCACAGCAACCTGTTCACTGTATGAGCTCGGCCGAGCGAAGAGGGCATCTTCTTTCCAGATGATCTGGCTGCAAAGATTGCGATTGCTGCGCAGGAAACCCCCTTCTTCGGGAGATATGGCAGGCAATGCGGCCAAGCTCAGACCTTCAATGACAACGTGTGCTTGATGTATTGATTCCTGCTTCATGAAAATGGTTGCCTCTGCGTTCCGAATGCCAGCCGCACTGACTGACGAGTAGCCGGTGAATTCTGCGCCCGATGCTGCACCGCCCAGGTCTGCAGCCACAAAAAGTCTCCTGATGGCAACAGGGACCATGGGCACCGGCTTGATAGCCAAAAGAGTCTGAATCATGGCATCCAAAGTGGCAGGGTGCAGAAGGTGTGGGTATTCGAACTGGCAGGGCATCTTGGACTTGGTATCTGGGATCGTGACTCTGCTCACGCAGTGGCCATCGCATGTGCGGACCTCTGCGATGTTCTGAAACAAGGGTCCATAGTTCATCCCGACGGAGTCAAGATGCTCGTAGAGCTGCCGCGGAATGATTGGTTTGTTGCAACTCTTGTTCATAGCCACATGGCAGTCCTCGTACGATCCGAAAGCGCCCTGCCAGTTTCCCACCTTGTAATGGAAGCGTA
>NW_020194858.1:0-2557 GCF_003025115.1 Trichoderma citrinoviride
AATATTAAAATAGCTTTTTTTTATAAAAAAGTTAAAAAAGATATTTATATTAAATAATTAATAAGCTTTAATAATAAAATTAAAAAAGTATATAAATTAAAAAAGGCATTTTATAATTTAAAATAAGCTTTAAAAGTCTAGTATAAAACTATTATTAAGTTCTTCTTTATATTAAGCTTTTATACTATTACCTTAAATAATAGCTTATATATAAAAAATAAAGTATATATTATAATTTATATTAATAATTTACTACTTATTAATAAAAATTAAGCTAAAATTATAAAACTTAAAAAGGCCTTATATAATTACTTTTTTATAATAAACCTAAGGCTTTATTATTATTATTTTAAAATTTAAATTTATTAAAATTAGCTAATAAAGATAATTATTTTTAATTAATAAAGTTATATTTAAAAGATCTTTTAGTAATTTAATATAATTAATTATACTTTAGTAATTATATTAATAATTAAAAAGTAATTATAAAAAGTAAAAAAGTATATTAAGTAGTTAAAAAAATAAAAAAAGTATTAATTAATAATAAGCTTATAAATATACTTAATAATAAAAACTTACCTTAACCTTATATATATAATATTTATTATTAATAAATACTTTAATAACTTAAATAAAATATATAAGTAAATAGTTAAGTATATTTTATATTATATATAAAAAAGTAAAAACCTATACTTTATATTTTAAAAAAACCTTTAACTCTTATATAGCTATAATAACTTAAACTAGGCTAATAATCTTAATATTTATAAGTTAATATCTAGCTATATATTTAATATTAAAAGTAAAAAAATTAGCTAATTATTAAAATAGTAATTAATAGCAGCCTTATTAAGTTATAAAGCTAAGTATATAGCCTAGACTAATATTATAAAAAAAGCTATTTAATTATAAAGACTTTTTATTAAATTATATATTAATTTTTAAAAAAAAAAAGTAAATAAGTTATTATTATTAAATATAATAATTATTTATTATAATAATTAAAAAGTAATTATATTAATAAAAAACCTTATTAATTATAAGAGATTTAAATATATTAAAACTTAATATTCTTATTTATAAAAAGGTTAAAAAAGGAGAAATTAAGCTAAAATATATTTTTATAAAAGAAATAATAATAAATAAATTAACTAAGCTATTAAAAAAAATTACTTTTTTAAATTTTATAAAGCCTTTAGCTTAAAAAGCATTATTAATATATAAACTAATAGCTAGAAATCTTAAAAGTTATATTAATTAGTTAAGATTTCTTTTAATATTATATATTTTTTAATAAAGGCTATTATAAGTAATTAATAAAAGTAAGTTCTAGGTCTTATACTTAATATATAAAAAAAGTAAAAGTATATCTTTTACTTTTTTTATTATTAAGTAAAAGTATTAAAAATAAAAGTATTAATATAAAAAGTATTTATATAAAAAGAAGTAAAAGGTTAATTTAGCTAAGAATATAAATAAAGCTATATACTACTATATAAGATATATAAGTTAATAAGCTAATTAATATATATTTTAATAATATAAAAAGGCTAGAGGAAGAGCTTTTTAATAATAATAGCTATAATAACCTTAAGGTATTATTAAGATTAATATAATTAGTAATCTTACTTTTATTTATATTTCTAGTTAATAAAGATAAGATATTTTAAAGTTAATTAAAGATAATAGCAGTATTATATAAAAAGAGCTTAATTTACTTTTAAGTAATAAGAATTATATACTTTTTAAATATTTAATTATATATTTCTTAAAAATAGTATAAGAAGTTAGTTTTACTAAAGTTAATAGTACTATTAATAACTTTATAATATAAGATTTTTTAATATTAATACTTATAAAACTAAAAAATATTAATATTAAAAAGTTAAAGATAATATATAAAATATAAAGGTAAAGAGAAGAGCTTAATATTATATTACTTTATAAAATAAATTTACTTATAAAATAATTCTTATAGCTATTTATAAAAAGAACTTATATTTCTTTTAAATTTATTAATTATATATATTTTTTAAAGTATTAAAGCTATTTTAAAGCTATAATATTAATAATATAGCTTTTTAAACTTATAGTAAGTATTATACTATTAATAAGATTATTCTTAAACTATTTTATTAATAGCTAGACTTTAAAAAAGATAATAAAAAAAGAATTATTTTACCTTTAGCTAAAATTACCTTAATAATAATAATAAATATAATATTATAAGAATTAGTTAAGACTAGGTTATTAATTAAAATAAAAGTTTAAAGAAGTATTTTAATAAAAAATAGCTTATTATAAAGCTAGTCTTATTAAAATTCTATATATTCCTTTTCTTTACTTTATATTAAATTAAAAACTATTTTTATATATAAAAAATAACTTAATAATGCCTTAGTCTTTTATAGCCTTATGTTTTATATTATAAGTCCTCCTTTTTAAATAAATAAAAATTCCTATTTAAATAAATATAGTTTATATATTATATTAAATAGTTTATATACTTAAAATTTCTAAAACTACCTTTACCTTTATATATAAAAATAACTAT
>NW_020194859.1:0-2552 GCF_003025115.1 Trichoderma citrinoviride
GGTGGATTTGGGCAGGCCGGTCTGGAGCCCTTGGTTCAACGATCTGCGTGTCGTCCCAATCGTCGGTCCTCTTGGGTACAGGTAGACGTAAGGCGACATCGAGAACGGAGCTAGCGAGGAGGGAGATGCTAGGGCTTGTTCTGTATTGCTGGAAGGTCTTGAAGGTGACACTTCGATGTTTGTGGTTGGTGCTTGTCATCGTGAGGTACGGTGGGAACTGAAGTACATGCAGGCAGTACAGGCAAGAGGAGGAGGGGTGGGTATCCCGTCTGGTGCCTTCCAAGGATAAGGTAATTCGAGGTGGCACCTGGTCAGGTACGAAGTATGCCGCGGCTTCCAGGTTTACGTCTTGGCGTGCTCACAGGCAGATTGGAAGTGGCTATCCGTAGCATGTCGGACAAGAAGAAGGAAAGAAGAAGAAGAAGCAGCAGGGGAAAGAAGAAAAAGGAAACCAAAAGACCTCACAATAGAATATGATAGAGTGATGCGCACCCAGTTGGCGCCACTTGTCTGCTGCCCAAGCAGGTTACCAGGTAAGGTATTACTTGTGAAGCCCAAAGGTGCTGCCCCCCTGTGACGGCAGGTAGCCATCCTGGTCTCTCTTTCTTGAAGAGCGTCAGCCTGCCCACAGACGCTCTCTCTTACCTTCCCTGTCACCACCCTTTCTATCCTTCCATTTCCACGCCCTTGATCTTTCCTTTCTCTAAGCGAGCACGCGGATCGTGTGTGTGGGAAGGAGGAGTGCAGCCAGCAGCCACAGAGAGCAAATTGAAATTGCCATGGCCAAAGGGAAGCAAGACTGATAGACACGAACCGCAAAGAGCCCGGTCCCAACGCCTTTTCCCGGCACGAGAGTTGGGCATCCCGGCCTTGGTTCCCCTGCCAGAGCCGTGACTGATGTCTTTTGCCGGGCTGATCTCATTTGTTGGGCCCTGCAGAGCCATTTGGCGGGATGCCGTCGGCGACCTTGGAGGCGGCGCCATGCACCTGGGACAAGTAGGCGCCAACATTTGACACCAAAAGGTGGCTTGCGTTAGGTCCTGCTGCTGCTGCTGCTGCTGTGCCGCTTGTTTAGTACCAGGCGGCTTTGGATCGGAATCGAAGAGGCGCGATCAGTCCTCAGATGCCGCGTCTTGGATGCCAACAGCAGCCAGCCCGCTGCGCTGGGGGCGGGGACTGGCTTGTGGTCGTCAGGTAGGTCCTAGTAGGCAAGGTAGCTGGAGATGTAAGGGTGTTTGTTCGCGAATTGGATCTGTGCCTCGAGGAAGCTGGAGCTGGAGCCGCAGCTGGATGTACATGGGCACACCGTCGACGTCTCTTGCAACTGCGCGATACCTGATGGTCTGGCTTGGCACGGTACCCCCATACCGCAACGAGGTACCGAAGAGTTGCAGTGCTGCTGTTCCAGGCACCATGAGCAGCTGCATGCTGCGCTGGACCGGAGCAGCTCGCGCCTACTCAGCTTGTCAGCATGATTCAAGCGCGCACAGGTGACAGGCCAGTACCTGCACAATACCTTAGGCTTTGGAGCTAGCGGTACTGACGCTGCTAGCAGTACTCCACAGGTACTAACTCGCGGCGACCAAGTGGGCTGGCTGTCTGTCGGTAGCGTCGCCTTCCCACAACGCAAGATCGAATCGCCGTGTGGAGGCGCTGATTGGCCGGCTCCAGCGCGGTGACCCAGCTGGGCAATTGGCGAGCCGGGTGGAGCCGGTACGGTGCAGGTACATGTGGCCGCTCAGCTAAACTGCGGATCTCGAGGTACTTGCCTTGGCCCTCGCTGCAAGAGACGAGAATTGCAGCTGGACTGGAAAGTGGAAAGGACATTGAACAGAAGGCAAGCACCTGCCTATACCAGGCATACGACTTGTACGAGACTTGCCATCTGTACACAAACTCCTCTCCTCTTCTCTGCATTTCATCTCCTCCATTCCACCGCATCTCGCATCGCATCGCTGCAGCCTCACAGACGGCACTTGGTCACGACGGCCTTGGGGTCCAAGACGGTGCAAGCATCTTTGCAAGGTCAGCCCTTTTCTGTCCTTGTCCCTCTCCTCTCCTCCTCCTCCTCTCCCCCGCTAATGCCCCTCCTCAGGCCGGTTCTCGTCTCGACCCCTTGCCTCACACCCCCCTTGTTCTCTTCCAGCACAACACCTCTACGACACTTGACGTACGTGCCGCACCTCACTTATTAACTGACTAGGTACCTATCTACTAACCAAGTCCGAGTAGTTCGATTGTGTGCTCGTATGTACATGCTTCAGGCAGACAGGCAGGCAGGCAGAGCAACTTGCGCTGTAGGTGCCACAGAAGCTGTCCCGGCTCCCGGATAGCAAAAGCTCATCGTGGCGTGCATGAACAAAAGCACGGCAGGGCAGTGGCGCACGCTCGTGCACTCCTACATGTCCTCGCACGCCCCGATGCGCGGATGCGCGCTGTGCGAACCGCAAAGCCAGCCAGCCAGTCGACAAAGCACAAGCTGCTGCTGCTACTCCGGACGGAGCAGAGCATCAATGCCGTGCTGTAAGACTTGTGCTTGGCCAGCATCATGC
>NW_020194860.1:0-2525 GCF_003025115.1 Trichoderma citrinoviride
CTCTGCACGTTTGAGGGGCGCCCGAACCGCCATCGGCCGGCTTCACTCGAAGCCCAAAGACCACCCCATTGAAGCATAGTATTGCCCTTTGCATGTTATCAATGCCCTTCTCCATCAAGAACCAACAGCCAGTCAATGCATCCAGGGAAGAGGAGCCAATGATCTCCCACCATAGTTGACGGCCCTTGTCAGATTCGTCTCCTCCCGTCTCGTCTCGTTCTACACATCACTCACCATCGTCATCGTCATCATCGTCGCCCCTACTCATTCATGCAGTGCCACGAGTTCGCCCAGGGTTTCAGAGAAAAATGAGTACATACTTGCATTGCAGCATGCAGAATGATTCCCGCTGTCTCTCTGCTGTTGTACATCGCATCTTTTTATCCACAATTTCCCTTTAACCCTTGTCGAGAAAAAGTAGGTGAAGGGAGGTTGGTTCCCGCGGGAAGCAAGATTGCCCGCGTTTGCTCCTGTGCTGTGTATCCCGAAGATGTGTTCCAAGAAAGCCCATTTTGCTTCTTCATTTCTTCCCTTGCCTTGTTCGTCTGTTTGCATGCATTCAGCAGATGAATCCATGGCAGCTACGTAGTACCTTCAGGCATTATCGCTGTAATCGGATGGATGTCAGTTGAAGCAATATAAACCCCCCTGTCTCTTATGGCTTCGGTACGTATCCGAGCGGGTCAACGAGAAAGACAACGCATCAAAAGCGTGGCGAGAAAGAATCAAGCGTGGGGTTTCTCGGGCAAGGGAAGAGACCCCCGTCGTCGTCGGGTAGACAGAAGCGGAATCATCCCTGACTGTTGAAGATGGCAACATTCGAAGCTGTGCCAATGGACTGCATACGTGGATCATCTGATGTTGCATGCTGGTACCGAGAGTTAGCTGGGGCATACAGCTCAACGAAGATGACAAGCAACTGCCTTGTGCTTGTGCGACCAAACCACCACCGCGGACCGTCATGTAAATCACAGAGGCGAGGGAGGCTGCCAGTTCCCTATCTCGTACTCGCGGGATATACGAGATGCACAATACTCCGTACGGGCGATGCGGCTCGAATCGAGTGATCCATTGGCTCTCCCTTTGCCAGGGAAGTCGACAAAGGCGGGAAGTGGTGGTGGCCTCTCCGCAACATGTGACTGGCGGGTGTGGCCACCATCTTTTGACTCCCTTCTGTGGTGATCTTCCAACTCGAATCAACCTTGTGGCCAATGGCTGGGGAGGTAGATATCCCTAGTGCGGAGCATGGCCGAGATGCTCACCCGAAACGTCTCGGAACAAGTGATTTTCAGATACAGAGCCAAAGGTAATAAGGCAGCATGGCATTGCCAGAGTGCCCTGTTGATGCAGGCTTTGTTGTCAAGTCTCTGCATATGACGATGCGAACGTTTTCTTGCTTCTGCTTCTTGCTTCTTGTTCTTTCACCGCCACTAGATAGCCACATGCAACGTGCCCGGACGGGAAAAAAGAGGGCCTTGTTGATGCCCTCTCTTGCCGATTGATTGATGCAGCTGATCAGCACGATAATGGGCTCGGCAAGAAGATTGGGCTCCCGTGTCCATTGACCTCTGGTACGTCCTCTGCTGTGTCGTGCTCGTTGAGGGGATGACTGTTCATGGAGGGCATCTCCAGACAAAGTACCTCCAGTCGCAATGTGGTGCCTGGGGTACATCATGCTCCCGTACTCTTAATCCCTGTCCTTTCGCACCCTGGACAGCAAGCCAAACAAAAAGAAAAACGAGATCTCAACCAATCTTGCCTGCCCTCGGCGAATGACGCCCTGATTGGCCCGTGCGGCCTGGATCAAGATGGCGCACCCTGCACGCTTCATTCGTTGGCGCCACCCAAAACTGAAGCCCAATGCAACTGCAAAAGCCACACACTTCCACTCCTCCCTCTCCCGTCTTCTTGGTTGTTCTTTGTTCACTTTCGAATTTTGAGGTACCCGCGGAGAAGGTACCTTTGCCCCAACACCTTCCTGACCCTCCCATCTCGACTTTCCAGGAAGCCATGGCATGCCCCGCTTTCTTTTTCACCCCATGTCGAGCTGTGGCTGACGAGGCCGTTTTTTGAAAGAGACGATGAGTGTGGCTGGGGATGAACACGCAATTTTCGCCTTCAGAAAAGAGTCACAAGCCCCTACCATTCTGGATAATACACGCACGCATGTCCCATCCATGAGTGAAATGCGAACGAGACAAAATCGTGTTTCCTACCCAAACGAGGTAAAAGATCGGGTACACGAATACGACTGCATGGCTGAGCGAGTTTATGATATAGATGATGCGTACAATGAAAGAGTTGCTTTTTCTGCTAGGCAGATTACGAGTGTGCACAGCCAGGTTTGGCGCACCTCACCCTCTTTGTTGCAATTTGACCGTCTGGTCCCTTTGAGCTCTTTCTTCTTGGCGGCATATGATGCCGGCTGGCGTGTGCCGGCAAGAGAGGCTGACAACCCGCATCACTTCACTCGTGACGAACGCGGAAGTTGTTGAGGTAAGGTAATTGCGCAGTCTGAACAGACA
>NW_020194861.1:0-2504 GCF_003025115.1 Trichoderma citrinoviride
GTAATAGCTAATATTATATTAAAAGTAAGCTTATTTTATCTTTTATAAAGTATATATTATATATATATAAAATATTTATAGTTTTATTTATTATATTTAAGTTAATAAGAGTTTTTTATAGCTTTAAGCTAAAAGTATATTAATATAGTTAATTTTATTAAATATTAAATAAGTTTATAAGCTTTATATAATTATTAAAAAAAAGTATTTTATTATAAGTATTTTTACTTTAAATTTAATAAGGTTTTATATTAATTATATTTAGGTTAAGGCTTTAAATCTAGCTTTTATAAAAAAAACTATTACTTATACCTTTTAGTTAATAAAAAAGGAGATTTTAATTTATATTTAAGTTAAAAATAAGGTATTTTTTAAGTTATAAAGCTAATAGGTTATAATTAAATAAAGTTAATTAAGTATTATTAATTATTATTATTTATAATAATTATACTATTTTTAAAAGTAGCTTAACTAATATTTACCTTATTAGCTTTAAAAGTCTAGCTTAAGGCTACTTTAATTAATATTTTAATAAGTTAGTAAAGTATATTTTAATAATATATATTTATATATAAACTTTTATTATAAAAGGTTAGCTTTTTAAAATATTAGCCTAGCTTTTAAATAATATTATTATAAATAAAGCTAAAATTAATAAAATTAAAACCTTTAAGTATAAAAAAATACTTAACTTTACTTTTAATATTTAATTATTATTAAATATATTTAGCCTTAAGTTAAAAAAGCTTTAAGTTTAAAAATTAACTAGCTTTTTTTTAAAAAACTTTTTATAAAATAATAGTCTTATTATATTTTATTAAAAAGTAAATAAATTAAGTTTAATAATAAAAAAAATAAGCTATACTTAGCTAAAGTTAGTTTTAAAGCTAGCTTAAGGTATATTTTTAATAATATTAAATAATAAAAGCAGTGAATATATTAATATTTTAATAATTTTTATACTTAATTTTTAAATTTTTAAAAAGCTATATTAAAAGTAGCTTAAGTATAAAATAGTTATAATATATAGTTTTTTAATTTATTACTAGCTTTTTAATAAAGTAAAATTATTTTAATTTATTAAAGCTTAAAAACTATTTAATTAAGGTAAAGATAGCTTAAAGGCTATATAAAAGTACTTTAACTTTATAATTATTATAAAATAGCTATAAAAGCCTTAACTACTATTAATTATATAATAAGTATTTAAAAAAAATATAGTATTATATCTTTAGCTTAATATTATAGCTATAAAAAAAGGTTATTTTAAGTATATATTAATTAAAAAGGAATTTATTTAATTTAATTTTCTTTATATATAGTTATATAAGTATTAAGCTTTTATATTTAAGTAAAGAGCTATATACCTTAAGTATTTTCTTTAGTTATAGTTTAATTTATAATATATTATTATTTAGCTTAAAAAACTACTAAAATTAACTTAAGGCTAGCTTAAAAATAGTCTAGTTTTATTTATTTTCTTATACTTTAATTATTATTTTTAATAGCTAAGATTATTTTAAGTATTATTAATTTAGCTATTATTATTAATTAAAGTATAGTTTTTATTAAGGCTTATAGTATTTTTATAATATTTAAGCTATTAAATTATAAGCAGCTTATATTTTATCTTTTATATTAATAGCCTTTATTTATTATAAAAACCTAGCTAAATATTTATTTAAATAAAGGTTTATTAATAAAATAACTACTTTTATTTTTAAGGCTTAAACTAAGATTACTTTATATATATTAATAATAAAATAAAGGCATTTATTTTAAAGCTTTTTAAGTTTATAAGTAATATTATAAGGCTAGTTTATTACTTTTATAAAAAAGTATAAAATACTAGCTATATAAGTAAAGTAGCTTTTAATAATAATATATAATAATTAAATATACTTAATTTAAGTCTTTTATATTAATATTATAAGTATAGTTAAAGTAAACTTTTATTAAGCTATTTTAATATATAAGAATTTTAAGTAGTTTAATTAAGTAAGTTTATAATTAATTTATATACTTAAGAATTATATTATTTAATATAGCTAGACTATAATAAGCTTAAGCTAAACTTAAGTAATATTAGCTATTTAGCTTTTTATAAAATATATAAGCTTATTTTTATTAAGCTTAAACTTTATTTTAAACTTTTTTATTTATTTATTATAAATAACTTAAATAGCCTTAAGCTATTATTAAGTTATTATTATATTTTATTTATAAGTAAGAATATTTATATTATTTATAAAGCTTATAATAATAATACTAAATATAGTTTTTAAAGCCTTATATAATAAAGTAATATAAAAAAGAAAAAGAATTAAAAAAATAAATAACTTTTAAAATATACTAGCTTAAATTTTAATTTTATTTAATATAATACTATTAAAAAATAATCTAGCTTATCTTTTATTAAAAAAGTATTATATTTAGTAAATAAAGTAAAAAAAGACTTTTAAGTTTTATAAAATATATAAAAGTCTTTTATAATATATAATATT
>NW_020194862.1:0-2497 GCF_003025115.1 Trichoderma citrinoviride
TTTTTTTTTTGCCCTCCCTTGCCTCAAAGCCTTTCGCGCCTCCAGCCTCAGAGCCGCTTGCCGCTGCTGGAGCTGCTCACTGCTCCTTGCTTGTGTCTTTGCTCCTTGCCGCCGCTGCTGCGAAACCTGCAGATATCGCCCGCTCTCCTCCGCGTCGATCTCCCGGTGCATCACCGTATAAAACTGTCTCTTCTGTCCATCCGATGCCTTGCCGACGCTGATATCCAAGCCGCGCGACTGCCCGCGAACCCTTCGCACGAGCTCCCCAAGGCCCAAGACGGATTGCTTTCTTGATCCCCCCCCGCAGCATGTCTATCCCACCACGAGGCTGCAGCTACCGCATCTCGAGCCCAGGAACCGCGCTGGTTCCGCACCGCTGAAGCGACCCGAACGAACTTCTTCAGTCTCTCTGTCTCTCTGTCTCTCTCTCTCGCCTCCTCCCCTTCGTGCTCCTCCTCCTCCTCCTTCTCTCCTCTCCTCTGTCTGTCTCCCTCGATAGACCTCCGTCAGCCTCCAACCTCAGCATCGCCATCCTCAACGAACCCTCGCGGCTCGCCCGCCTTCGATGGAAGAGGACGCCGGCAACCAGACGCCGGGCCCTGGGAGCGGCCCTGGGAGCGGCCCGGGGAGCGGCCCGGGGAGCGGCCACGGGAGCACCAGCGCCGGCACTGGCAGCGGCACGACGCCGCAATCCCAATCTCAACCGCCGCCATCTGGGGCGTCCACGTCCAACTCGCTGCTACAGCTGTCCAAGCGCAGGCGCGGCCTGGGCGTCGTCACGCCCAATGCCTGCACGGAATGCCGCAAGAAGCGAGCCAAGGTGAGCCTTGCTGCTGTCTGGAGACCGGCCGGGAGAGACGCTTTGGCCTCGTGCGTGTAGGTAAGGCATGGCTTGGACTACCTTACACGTGCATGGCGAAGTCATGGCTTCTCCCGCGGCCGCTCACCGTCCCCCTTCTGCTACATGTGCCTTCATGTCCTTCCATGGGCACGGAAACGAATTGATCGCTAACAGCTATGCGCGTGTGTCTCTCATGTAGTGCGACGGCCAGAAACCCTGCGGGCGCTGCAAGGCGCAAAAGGACGTCGAATGCATATACGAAATCCCCATCCGCCAGTCCAAGGAACACCTCCGTAACGAAATCGAGAACCTGCGCCTGCGGCAGCGCTCCTCCGACCAGGTCTTCGCCGCCCTGATACAGCCCCAGCTGTGGGAGGAGGTGCTGGCGCGCCTGCGCGGCGGCCAGTCCGTCGAGAGCATCTCCGAGTGGCTAGCCAACGTCCCCCATCCCTCCGCGCCTCCTCCCGAGGCCTCGGCCTACGACCCCAGCATGGGCCACGACATGGCCTCCATGGCCGCCTTTGGCGACGCCTCGGTGGCGCCGCTGCCGGGCATGGCCCTCGGCATCGGCCCGGGGTCCCTCTCCATACCGGGCCTGTCCGGCGAGCTGCCGGGCAGCGCGCCCAGCCCCTGGCAGTTCTCGTCGCAGAGCCAGGCCGGCTCGACCCGGAGCGGCTCCCACCCGGACCTGATGAGCTGGGCCGCCGCCGACATGGGCGCGCCGCCGTCGCGCGTCGGCTCCTGGGCCGAGAGCATGCAGACGGACCACCTCGGGCCCGGCGGCGGCGGCGGCGGCGGCGACGGCATGCCGCGCTACCGCGGGCTCGAGCAGGTGCTGTCGCCGCTCAACGAGACCCAGGCCATGAAAGCCCCCAGCGGCACCTGGACCACCATCACCGACGACATCAACCTGGTGCAGCACCTGCTGGCCCTCTACTTCTGCTGGGAGTATCCCACCTTTGCCTCGCTCAGCAAGGAGCACTTTTTGCGCGACTTCCAGGCCGGCAGGCACCGCTACTGCTCCCCCATACTCGTCAACGCCCTGCTCGCCCTCGGCTGCCGCTTCTCCACCCAGCCCATGACCAGGGCCAACCCAAACGACCCCTACTCCTCCGGCGACCACTTCTTCAAGGAGTGCCAGCGCCTCTTCCACGAGGAGACGGACCACCACTCCCTCACCACCATCCAGGCCCTGGGCATCATGTCCATCCGCGAGGCCAGCTGCGGCCGGGACTCGGAGAGCTGGTACTACGCGGGGCAAAGCATACGCCTGGCCGTCGAGATGGGCCTGCATCGCATCCACGACGACGACGACGAGGACGAGCTCGCCGTCCAGTCCGCCACCTTTTGGGGCGCCTTTGCCCTGGATCAGTGAGTACAGAACCGTATATCCAAAACGTGCCTCCCTTGCCAGGAGAAGCAAACTCGCTGACCCGCCCTCGTCCCTCTCAGCGCATGGTCTCTGGCCACCGGCTCGCTGCCGCAGTGCTCGTGCTTCCCTCACCTGCCGCCCAAGCCGGCCATCATCAACGACATTGAAGCCTCGCTATGGGTACCGTATACCGACGACGGTGAGGACCGCACGACTACCTTTGGCATTGATTCGAAGGGGCTGCCTACTAACGTGTCAGAAGGCGCGCCGTTGCAGCGGTCGTG
>NW_020194863.1:0-2492 GCF_003025115.1 Trichoderma citrinoviride
ATTAATAATAAAAGGGTTTTAAAAATAATAATATTATATTTTTAAAAAACTTTAATAATAAAAATAACTTAATTATTTTTTTAAAAGACTAGTTAGTTATTAATAAAGTTATAAAAGATATTTTTATATTTAAGAGTCTTTAAGCTAAGTATATTTACTATTATTAAAGGTAAGTATATAATATTTTTTAATATTAAGTTATTATTATTAAGTAATAAAATTATTATTATACCTATACTTTTAATTTTAAAAATACTATTATTAAAAGTAAATATTATATTAATATTATTAATTATTTAAATAAAAATAAACTATTTTAAGTTATTAAAGTAATAAAGGTTATAACTAGAGTTAATTATAATATTATTATAACTAATACTATAATTTATAAAAATAAAATTAAACTTATAGCTTAATTTTTTATAATATATAATCTTAATAATAATATTATTATTATCTTTAATTAACTTTATAATAGCTAGAGTATTATATATAATAATTATACTTAAAAATTATTATATATACCTTAATATATAATTTAAAGATTAAGGCTACTAGCTTATAATACTAGCAGGAAGTTTATTTATTTATTTTTCCTTTTTTTAAATAGCCTTAGTAGCTTTAGTAATAGCTATTTTATAATATTAAAGTTTTCCTCTATTTAAGTTTAATAAGTTATAAGCCCTTAGCTTTTACTACTAAATTACTTAATTTTATTATTAGTTTATAACTTTTTTAATAATTATTATTACTTTATTTTAAATATATCTTTTAATACTATTTTTTTATTATTATTCTTTTATAACCTTTTTTAACCTTAATAGTCCTTTTATTTTTTAATATAAATAATAACTAAATTTATAAGATTCTTATCCCTTAATCTTTTATAAAATAACTCTTTATAAAATAATCCTTCTTTAAGAAATGCTATAATAGTATAATTTAATAGTATAGCTATAAATATATAAAATATATATTTAATAAGTAATAGTATATTTAATAAGGCCTTTAATAGTCTTAAAGCTAACTTCTTCTTTTTTATAACTTTTTTAAAAAGTCTTAATAATTAAAATATATAATATTAAAAGCTTAAGATTAATATATTATTAATAAAAATTTAAAATATTATTAAAAGTATTAAAATTAACTTAATTAACTTTTAAAACCTTATTATTATTATAATTAAAAGAATTATAATAAAAAAATAAAAAAATATAATAACTATAAGATTTATTATTAATAGCCTATTTACTTAAATTTAAATAAAGCTAAATTATAAAGGCTTTAATAATAATAACTTTATAATAAAGGATTTACTTATTATAATAAAGACTATTATTTTTAAAGCTTTAGCTAAAAAAGCCTTTATAATAACTTAAGAATTTAATTAACTAAACTAAAGCTAATTTATAATACTTAAAGCCTATATATTAGCTTTAATAAAAGCTTAAATAAGGATTATATATAAGTATCTTAATATACTTAAAGTATAATTTATAATTATAGCCTTAAATAGCCTTAAATATATAAATAAAAGTTAATATAAACTTTAAACTATTAACCTTTATTAAAGTAAAAAGATTAATAAAAATAAACTTATTAAGTTTTTATACTTTTAAGTTAATAAAAAAGCTTATTTAAAAAATAAGTTTAGTATTTAGCTTTATATATAATTCTATATAATAATAAAGTAGCTTTTTTAATATAAAGTAAATATCTTTTAAATAAATTATATAATAAAAGATTAATACCTTTAGTTATATATATCTTATATTAAAAATTAAGTATTATTTTCTTTTTAAATTAATATTTTATTTTTTTAAATAATAAGCCTTTTATATCTAGCTATATTAATATAAAAAGCAGTTAACTTTTAAACTCTTTAAGTAGTTTTAATATTATATAAATTTATTATAAATCTTAATATAAGAGAATTATAAATATTAAATAAGTTTAATAAACTTTTATTATTAAAGGCATATAGCTTAGCTTAAAGAGATTATAGCTTTATAATATATTTATAAATATAAAAAAGTAAATAATTTATACTTTTATAAAAAGTTTAAAAATAAATATAATTAACCTTTAATTTTTATATTTAAAATTCCTTTTATATTTAAAATTCTTTTTATATTTAATATAAACTTATAGTTTAATTAATATAATTAAAATTATACTTTATTAAAACCTTTTTATAATTTAAATTCTTTTTATTTTTTAATATTATTTATAAATACTTTTAATAAGTTTATTTTTTTTATTTATAATAAATAAAAACTATTAAAAAAATTATAAATATAAAAAATAATTAATATAATAAAATATAAATATTATAATCTTATAGTTTTAATTTATTAATTAAAAAAGATAATATAAGTTTATAATAATTTATAATTCTTAAATAAACTTTATAAGCTATAGTTTTTTATTATAGCTAACTTTATATTTTTTTAAAAAAAACTTAAAATAAACTTAAAATAAAAGTAATTTTA
>NW_020194864.1:0-2477 GCF_003025115.1 Trichoderma citrinoviride
GGATATAGCAAAAGCCATATCAGGTCGAGTGCCAGTGACGAGCGCTCACCACCCGGCAGAATCTTTCTGCCTGTGTATAAATTCCTTCCTCGCGCTCGCTTTTCTTCCTTCTTTTCTCTTCTTCTTTTTTCATCGCAGTCTTTCAAGCTCTTAGAACCGCCCTACATTGCTCGACGACCTCCTGACATTTCTATCCGTCTGACATGTTCTGTGCCCCGTCCACCGTCGACAAGAAAATCACACTGTCAACTTATTTTCGCCCTGGCGTCAACATCCCGCCTCTCCGAATTATCGAGAGTCGCCTTAAAGCATACCTCTGTCGAGAGCACTCTGTTCCTAGCCCAACCATTCGCCACCATAGTCAATATCAAAATGGCATCCAGGCTGTCAAGGCTTATCACAAGCAGGCCGCGCCAACGTGACTCTTGCGGAACAGGAGGAGCATGCCTTGCTTGTCGACAATATGGCACTTGGTCCGTGATGGAATGCGCCATCAACAAGCCTAGGTAGTGCGCCCGGGCTCATCACCTGTTGAACGTAGGAAGCAATACGCAATTGGATTGAATGTAGAAGCTATGTAAGTTATGACGCCTAGAGTACAACCCCTCACGCCGCTATATAGGCGGTGTCGACCACTCCTTCCCTCTGTCGACCGCACTACCGAGCGGACTTTCCATCTTCAAGAGAAGGGTACTGGTCTGCGAAGACGAGGTCCACCCAGATTTCGATCAGTTCGAGTCAGCACCCAAGTCCAGACGAAGGGGCCAAATGGAGCTGCTAGTAGCACTCTTACGTCGAGAGACACCAAACGGCAATTACTGAGGGAGAGATGACACTGAAAATGATACCCTCTTATTGAAACCGGGAGTCTGGTGTCACAATGTTGATGAAGTGATCATGGTGATGCCAGATGGTACTGAAGCAAGCAAGAAGTCACATCGCTATACTATTGGCCCCTGGGAGAATGATACGAAATGCAGAACTATTCCAACCTCCAAAGGCACATGATACACGGCATGGCGTGTGAAAGCTGGCAATATCTGCAAAGACTGCTACGATACCATTGGCGTGGCCCGACGAGTCTTGCCTCTGCCGCGCTGAGAACCTAGTATAGGGGCCCTTGTTTTTGGTCCCACGGGGGAAAGCAGATTATCAAGGTGTCCGATGCAGCCGTTGTTCATACGGATGCCTTTCACATACAAGTCGCCCAGGAGGGAAAAGCCTTCAGTGTTTGCTCGTCATCGGCATACATGACAGTATTCATCCCCCAGGCCGTCTCTCCAACTCAGCAAACACTCTATCGAGCAACTCATCTTGGAACACTGGAAGTCTGTCTGAAGACTCCCATTCCTTTTTGTAAACCCGCCATATGAAACACGTTGAAGTATCCATCCCCTCCATCCCTCCATGTAAAAACGTTAAGTGACCAAACCCGCTACCATCCCGTTATGATAAAACCCAACCAAAAAAACAATCTCAATCAAAAACGACAAAAAAGAGAACCGAGAGAACGGCGAACACAGCTTTTAAGCCGGCGCCTTCCAGTACTTGGCAGGCGTAAACGGCATCTTGGTCACCACAGCCGGCCTCTTCCTCCCGCGCACAACAACATCCACCTCGGTGCCCGCCTTGTGCAGCCCGTCCTTGATGTACCCCATGGCAATGTTCTTGCCCAGCGTCGGGCTCGGCACGCCGCTCGTAATCACGCCAACCTTGTCGCCGTCCTTGTTTTGAATCTCCGCGCCCTCCCGCGCGGGCGCCCCCTGCACGACGAAGCCCACGCGCCTGCGCTCGACGCCGGCGCCGCCCTTGGACTTGGGCGTCAGCTGCGGCAGGATGACCTCTGCGCCGTGGAAGCCGCCGGCCTTGCGCCGCTCGGGCGGGATGATCCAGCTGAGGCCCGCCTCGACGGGCGTCGTGGTGTCGTCCAGGTCGTGGCCGTAGAGGCACATGCCCGCCTCGAGGCGGAGCGAGTCGCGGGCGCCCAGGCCGGCCATCTGGAGGCGCTCCGGGCCGGCGGCCTTGATGAGGGACTCGACGGCCTTGACGGTGCTCTCCGACGCGGGGTACAGCTTGCCGTTGAAGGAGATCTCGAAGCCGTCCTCGCCGGTGTAGCCGCCGCGGCTGATGAGGACGGGGTGCGTCTTGCTGCCGTCCGCGAGCTTGAGCTGCGCCTGGACGGTGTTTCCAAAGTAAAACTCCTTGAGGTTGATGTCGGTAGCAAGCACCTCGCTCAGAATCTCCGCAGCCTGAGGACCTTGCAGGGCAACCAGTCCCGACCCATCCAGCCGCGTCCACTGCACATCGCCGCCAAACTTGCCCAGCTCCTCGTCAATGTACTTGGTGTCCTTGTCAAGACAGGCGCCGTTCGTCACGACATAGTACTCATCCTCACCGATCCTCGTGACAATCGTGTCATCCACAATGCCTCCCGTGCCAGGCCACAGGAACGTCGTCAGCTTCCCGCTCATGGGGGC
>NW_020194865.1:0-2449 GCF_003025115.1 Trichoderma citrinoviride
GCAGCGGCAGCGGCAGCGGCAGCGGCAGCGGGAGGGTGAAGCCCGGCTGGCTGGACATTGACGCCATGCGCGACGCGGCGAAGCGGTACGAGGGCGAGCATGACTTCCGCAACCTGTGCAAGGTCGACCCGGCGAAACAAATCACAAACTTCAAGCGGCGCATGTTCGAGTCGGACATTGTCGAGGTCGAGGACGCGGCGTCGGCGCTGCCGTATCTCCAGGCGGCGGGCTTTGCCCCCGAGAACCTGGAGGCGCTGGACTCGTCATCGTCGTCGTCTGCTGCTGCTTCGGGAGGCAGAAAGGGAGTGTATCCCAAGGTGTACTACTTCCACGTCCGCGGCTCCGCCTTTCTGTGGCATCAGATCCGGCACATGGTCGCCGTGCTCTTCCTCGTGGGCCAGGGGCTGGAGAAGCCGTCGGTGGTGAGCGAGCTGCTGGACGTGGAGAGGAACCCGCGGCGGCCAAACTACGTCATGGCGGACGAGGTGCCGCTGGTGCTCTGGGACTGCATCTTCCCGTCCGACCTGAGCGCGTCGGCGGAGGCGCATCGCGAGGACGACGCGCTGCGGTGGGTGTACGTCGGGGACGATGGGCCGAGCGGGCGGTTCGGGCAGTTTGGCATCATGGACGACGCGTGGCAGATGTGGCGCGAGAAGAAGATGGACGAGGTGCTCGCGGGCCAGCTGCTGCAGCATGTCTCGAAGCAGGGCAACAACAACAACGGCGTGGCCAAGGCGGTGACGACGAGTGCTGCTGTTGCTGCGAGCGTGAAAGTGTTTGAGGGCGGCAATGGAGGCAGGCTGAGCGGCAAGTATCCGGGCGTCATGAACATGAAGTTGCTGGAGAGCGCGGACGAGCAGAATGACAAGTATGCCAGGAGGAAGGGGTATAAGGATGCGGAGGACATGAGGGCGCAGAAGGGGTTTAAGAGTGCCAAGGCTGAGGAGGATACCACCATGGCGGATGAATGAATGTTATCTGAATTGACTGGATAAAGAGAATAAAGGACATCTGGGTATATAGATCGATCTGCTGGACACATACATCTTGTGGTGCCTCTATAAGCACGAATCTAAACACAGCTGGTATATATCCCGTCAACACTTGACCCATCTCTCGTCTATCATGATGTCAACTCCCCGACTTATCAACCCGATCCTCCCCCCTCCCCTCATACAAACACTCCCTCACCCCCCTCCACACCGTCTCGACAATCTTCCTCCTCGGCAACAAGCCCGGAAACACCACCACGACATTCTCCTCCCCCTCCACCACCACCACAAGGTAATACCTCACCTCGAAGCCCAAAAACGCCTCATTCACAAGGATATCCTGAATCTTCTCCGTGGGGATGAACCGCGTCGCCGCACCAGCCAGATACGTCGCGGGGCTCTCGCTCGTCTGCACGCCCAGCCCCCGCAGGACGAGCAAGCTCTCCTCCTTGTGCACGCGCAAGCTCAGCGCGTAAAAGACGGCCGCCGCGATGGGGATGAGAACCGGGAGGGATACGGAGGCCGCTATGCGCGCGAGGAGCGTTCCGGCGGGCGTGCTCTGGAAGGCGTCGAGTGCGAAGAAGAGACGGTCCAGCGAGAAGAGCGGCGGTAGTGGTGATGATGATGATGTTGTTGTTGGGGCCTGCGCGGGTCCGCCAAAGGAGCCGCGTTCTTGGACCCAGCGCGCGTAGAGGATGAGCAGCGCGACGAGGGAGAGCGAGATGCGCAAGGCGAGGAGGAGCAGCCAGAGGAGGCGCAGGGGCAGCGTCCGCGGCGGGAGCGTCGTGACGGTGAACTCGGCCGTCGTGGGCGAGGGGCGCCGGATGCGCAGCCGGGGGGCCGTCGTGAGCATGCTGATGATGATGCTTCTTGGTAAAAGAGCAAGAAGAGGCTCGTTCGAATTTAGTCGTGAGCTCAGTGTTTATCGTGTCGTCTCGTCCGTCCGTCTTTGTCTCGATGTCGCGAGGAAGCTTGGTGGGAGAGAGGAAAAGGCGGACGGAGATCTTGTTGATCAAGTGGCGCCGGCCATTCTATGCAGAGCTGGTGATAATGCGCACAGCTCTAATAATTGGTAAACGAGTAAATTCGAGCTCTGGCGCATCAATTGGGCGGCAGATGCTGCGATGTCGCCGTCGATGCCATGGCTGTGTGGTGTTGAAGCTGTGAAGTCAACCAAGCACCTGACAAGCTACAGCGCCCACAGCACTCCCACCCACTATAACCCCCCATATCCCCCCACCCCGCAGCCCCAAGGCTATATAAACCGCTTTCTCATTCCTTGCAAATGGCTGTAATGGTCAAACGGTGAAGGCTCTCACCCAAAGGCCCGCCACTTCCCAATCCCACCCCCGTCAGATCCCCTCCGTTCGACGCCCAGCCCGAACGCCGCGGTGGCCGCCCGCTCGTATGGGTAACCTACGATTGTCGGAATTTATCTTGTGGCCCTAAGCAATGGA
>NW_020194866.1:0-2421 GCF_003025115.1 Trichoderma citrinoviride
GCGTCGTCGCCCTCGCCGCTCTGCGACACCAGGCTGTCGTAGTAGCCCGGGATGCGCAGCGCCGCCGCCCCGGAGCACTCGGCCCAGATCTTTGCACGGTACGCCACGGGGATGCCGCCCAGCACCAGTGCCTTGAAGCCGTTCCACTTGGCCCGCCCGACCTTGCCCTTGTTGCCCAGGTTGGAGATGCCAATCATCTCGCCGTCCGCCACCCGGGCCTCGGGCAGGATGATACCCGGCCGCTCGTATCGGGCTTCCGCCGCCGCCGTGGCCGCGGCGATAGCGGCCTCGCCCTCGCGGTGCCTCTCCGCCCTCACCTTGCGCAGAAACTCGTTCCACTGCGCCGTCTTGTCCCGCTGTAGAGAGTCGTGCAGGTCGCTGAGCTGCTGGAGGAGCAGCTTGACCGGCTCCGCATCCTCCTTGACGAGCATCCCCGACGTCGAGTCCTGCTGCTGCTGCTGCTCCGACGGCGGCTGCGTGAGCGTCGTCTCGTTGTCAATGGCCGTCGTGGTGCTTGCCAGGGGCATGAGCCCCGAATCGGTTGGCGTGATCGCCGGCGACCGCGCCGAGCGCTCAACGAGCCGGTGGCTGGACGTGGTGCTGGCCCGGTCGTCGGTGCCCTCGGTCACGGACACGGTCGTGGCGCTGATGCCCGGCGTGTGGCTCAGCAGCTCGGTGGGAAACGTCGCGATCTTGAGGTAGTCCTGCCAGCGCTTCGCCTTATCCTCCCCTGGACCTCTCTCCTCCTGCGAGCTGGGGCTGCCGGGCCGCGGCTCGCTCGACACGCTCATCTTGGGGCTGGGCGGCTCGTCCATGGCGTTGGGCAGGATGCCTGCCCGGTTGCCGTTGCCCAGCATCTCTCGGCGACCGCCGTTGCGGATGTTGTGCGCCATCTGCGAAGCCTCTCGCTGCCGCTTCTTGCGCCGCTGGTCGTATATGAAGCCGAACCGGTCCGTGAGGTACTCGCTGTTGGGGTAGTTGTTGTACATCTGCGTCAGCGTCGGGGGCTGGGACTCGGGAGGCAGGATGGCGTCCATCTCGACGGGCCCAAAGTTATCGGGCCGCAGGGAGGACGAGCCGGGTGAGCTGCCGGAGCCGATGCCTCGCACCTCCTGGGTCTGCAGCTTGGCGCTGGCCGAGGCCGTCGACGGCGTGGACCGGCCCATAGCCATGAGCGCCTTGGGGCCGCCGGCAACAGACACGGCGCGCGACGAGCGGCTGGTGCGGTTGCTGGCAACGGACCCCGTCCTGGCCGCCTCCGACCGGGCAGCACTGCTCGCGGCACGCCCCCTGGCCTCGGCCTCGCGACTCGCGACGGCGCCGCCGGCAACGAGCCGCAGCGTCAAGCTGGCGATGGATTTCCGTTCGGGCGTGGAGGCCGAGTGTATGCTAGACGGCCGGCTAGAGCTGTTGTTACCGGAGTTGCTGGTCGTCTGGGTCGGAGGCTCAAAGAGGTCGTCCTGCAGCGGCGGTCGCTGGCCGAGGCTCGAATGCGATCGTATGACAGTCGACCTGTTGGATCCGTCTCTCAAAGGCGTCTTCTTAGACGTGCCGCCCCAGAGATAGTCCTTCCATCCCTTGAGCGTGCCGGCCCCCTTTGGACTCTCCGAGCTGTTTCCCGGCGCAGAGGCGACGCTGCTGGCCCGAATCGTACCGCCAGCCGCATCCGTCTCGCCGAGTGCGCTCTCCGTAACTGTGTCCCGCATGGCGTCGCTCATGAGGTCGCTGAGCCCGCCGCCGTCCCGCTGGAATTGCCCGTTGCTGCGCAGCTCGCTCTCCACCACCTTGAGTCTCGTCTCGAGCTCGAGGCTGGACAGGCCGCACTCACGTATAATCTTGCGCAGCGCCCGCTCGCGCTCGTCGGCGCGCCGCCGCAGGTTGGCAATCTGGGCGTCCCGCTGCGCAAGGTCGCCGGCGATCTGCCTGACGAGCGACACGGCCCCGTGCCTAGCGACGAGGCGCTCGAGGTGCTTGTCGTCGGCCTTGTGCAGGGCGCCGGGGACCGTCTGCGAGAGGGGCGCATCCTCAAAGAGGGCCTCGCGGGCCGAGTTGCGCCAGGTCAGGCTGTCGACGATGGAGGAGGCGGCGCTGGCGCCGCTGAGGGCCTTGACGCGGGCGGGCCTGTCGGGCTGGCGGATGGCGGCCTTGAGCTGGTTGTGGTCGGGGTTGTTATCATGGTCGTGGTCGTGGTTGCGGTCGTGGTCTTGACGAAGGTCGCTGTAGGCGTCGGCGAAGCGGTCGGTGGCGGGCAGCTCGGGCGAGAAGCTGGGGAAGCTGGTGAGGGACTTGTCGCTCTCGGCGATGCTGCTGGCGGAGCTGCTGAGGTGGTGGTGGTTGAGCAGCCCTGCGCGGGCCTTGCCGGTGCGGACGCTGCGGTGCGAGCGGTACGAGACGTTGCTCGACTGCGAGACGGAGCGTTCC
>NW_020194867.1:0-2420 GCF_003025115.1 Trichoderma citrinoviride
GGGGGTCCAAGCCCGCCGTGATGGACGAGATGAAGACGTTTTGAGTTTGATATTGCTGTCGGTGGGTATCAGCTCGTAGTACTCGTAGTACTTGGCTGGTTTGCCGGTGTAAGCCACTCCAGAACGCCAAAGTTTCCCACTTTGACTACCTACCTTACCTGGACAGCCATGGTCATGTGTACCTGTACTTGACATGAGTAACGAAGATCGGCGGGCTGTTGCATTTGCTCGTCCATGCATAATGCTTGGAGGTACTTGTAGTACCCGGCCATATATGTAGTCTTGTAGTAGTGCTACTATCATGTTCAGAGCTGTTGGCAACTACTCGTCGAGCTATCGAACGCCGCTAAGACATCGACAAGAAGGAAAAAGAAAGGACGGAAAAGGTGGAACAAGCTTGGATGCACACCATGCCACCAAGTTTGTCATGCTCGTACCTGTATAAGCATACCATCAGGTTCTGCCGTGCAGGCCTGTACAGGTACAGCTGGCAATCGCGAGCGAGCTGCGAAACCAACGTCGAAGTGAGACTCAACACCTTGCAAGCAGGCTAACTTCTTGTGGCGAGAGTGCACGCTTCTCTCTCCACTGTACCGTGGCGGACGATGCCCTGGTCAAGACGACATACGCGCGGCTGCAGCCGTGCTGGCCGTCTTACCTCCCCATGAAGGTGAGCAGGGAGTCTCGGATGCAAGAAGGGATGCCTCTTGACGGGTACAGTGGGCGTGCTGCAGAGGGTCTTGAGGGTGTAGCCCAATGCGTCCGGGCCGCTTGCTCTGTGGCAGGGGATGCAGTTTTCCACAGCACGATACTCGTACTCCGTACTTTTAGACAAGTGTTGACTGAAAGGGGTTCCACGCGCGTACGAGTACTCGTACGTAGAGATCTGCGCATGTTAGCGTCTCGTTGCAAGGGCAGCCCTGTTGCTTAGTCGTCCAACGACACATATCCGGGACAGGAGCAGGCTCTTGTAAGAGAGCTGGAGACTCACGAACATCTATTCAACTTCAACCTTCCAATAGTAGCGCACTTGATACAATTGGTGTCTCGGTTCATGTGGTACGGAGAATTTCTACTCGCTCCGTATATGGATTGCGAGCTGGTTTGAACAAGGGGTTCTGTGTTCCCTACGAAGTACTGAGTCGATAACTTAAACTCAGTCGAAAGCCGCTGTCATAGTATCAGCAGAGCGATATCGAATGTCCATACACTCCCTCACCTTCAGGGGGTGACGCTGTGTTCAATTAAAACAACCATACAACTATGTGCCAGTGCTGAAGCTGCGCAGTTCGAGCGGCCAGCACACATGTCTGCAGTATCGGAGGGGACTGGGACAGTACGGTAGCCGCGTATCATGTGCCTTGTCAGACATGCCAACTCACTCGCGTGTCCAGAGACCACTCTGTGGGCAACTTGCTTCTCGAAGCTCACCGACTCACCGCTACCTCGGGCTTAGAGCCAAGGAGACAAGGGGAGTAGCTGAGGCGGGGACATGTCAGCCGACTGTTGCATTTGGTAGTTATCAAAACTCCTTTGTCCAGCGTAGATGCTCGTAGGTACTGCGTACAGTACGAATGGTATTCTGGGGCCCCGAACCTGAATCTGCAACACAAGTCAATAAACAAAACGTCAGTCTCATATATCGAGACCAACATGTTCCTTGAGAGGCGATTCACAAGGCGCCACCGCCGCCGCATTGGAGTCGGAGTCTGCGGTAAGAGCTCGCTCACTGTCCTTGTACCATTCGTACCATTCGCTTCGCGTGCAAAAGCACAAAGATGCCATGGCACTTGAGGCTGGATACCCCCACGGGCCTCAGTCGCACCGGGAGCATGCGTGAAGCATGCATGTAGTTACATGGGTCCGCATGTTAACACTCCAACTCGGCCTGAATCCGTCAAAGAGAGTAGCAGCAGTATCTGCACAAAGTACGGAGCCGTAATTGCAAACCACATGATTTCAGGATAACACTGCCATGTGGAGAACGATTTGAGATCAGACGAGAACAGCAGGTTGCGGCTTGGAGCCGTGATATGATGACAAGAGTCCACGAAACCCTGGCAGTGTCAATGGAACAGCTCTGGCTTACGAGTCCGGAGTACAACCAGACAGCTGCTCGTAAGAATGCTCCGCGCAGTAGCAGTGGCTCCCCAGAGGCGATGAAGTAGTGCCAGACCGCCATCTGCGAGGCTATGCGAGATTTGGTGATTTCAACCGTAACGCAATCGCAAAGCGCAGAAGGAGCAGTGAGGGCCAGTATCAACGATATGACGCGAAAGGTGGACAACTTCCAATCATTGGCTCAAGATACAGTACGAGTACGTGATGCGAGCCACAAAGCAGGCGTGCACCGCTTGCACGTCTAACCGTGTACATGCCTCGAATGACGGGGGCCTGTCTTCTCTCCTGCAGGCAGAGAC
>NW_020194868.1:0-2418 GCF_003025115.1 Trichoderma citrinoviride
GCCAGGCGACCAATCGATGGCGGCGATGACACGAATAGATGTTCTATTCTTACCTTTCTAGGGGCACGGACAATCAGGACGAGGGTGGCAGCAATAATGTCGAAGTCAGCACGACGGGATAGCAATGCTACAGTACTGTCCAAGAGATGACGCAGGGGACAGACACCCAAAGCAGCCAGAAAGCGAGAGCATCAACCTGGAACAACTGCGTACTATATGGGGACAATATGGGGACAATATACAATGACAGAGCGCAACCACACAAAGTCGCACTCCCGTAAGCCTCAAGCACACAAGGTTGCTGCGGCCCCCATTGTCATATATTTCTGTTCCGCGGTTGATTCGTCGCCTGGTTCGAGGAAGCCCCAAGATGCTGCATACGAGGGCTGTTGATCCATTGTGATTGCAAGGTGGCGGATGGTTGTGGTGGTAGTGCTACTACCTCGTACCTCAGGCTTTGCCCGAAAGGGGTGAGGAGAAAGGATCAGTGATGGTGCTGGAGGGGGGAGGGCTTGGCTGCTGCTGATGCTGGGGCGGCGATGGATGATTGCATGTGGGATGCATTGTCACCGTATCCGCTCGTCTGGGGATGCGAACGGAGAGCAAGAAAGAGATGGACTGCCGGCAGCTCAGAGCGATGCTGGACGTTCAGCGGTGGTGTTGGGGATATATAATGGCGACGAAGCTCCTTGATGCTGGGTTGAGAGACTTGTGAGCGTTTGGCAGCAGCGGCAGCTCGATCTCCCACAGGGTCCTCTCGTCTAGCCAGCCACTCCTCTGGTCTCTCAACCTCAAGGAAGAAGCCTTAACGATGCTCTTCACACCTCTCGCCACGGCCGTCGCCGTCAGCCTCGCCGCCCTCGGCCACGTCGCAGCCAAGCCGACGCCCAAGCCGTGCTCGACCGACGGCCTCAAGCCCATGACACAGATCGAGCTGGGCCCGCGGCCGTACTACCTAGTCGACAACATGTCCGAGGGCCCGCTCAAGGCGAAGCTGGCCTCGTGCCGGGAACTCGCGATGCGGCCCTCGAGCTTCTCCATCGCGCTCCGCTGCAGTTCCCCGAGCACTCGCGCGAGTCCAACCTGGCGGGCGCGCGCATGGGCGCCGGCATTCTCGAGTGCGACGTCGCCTTCACCGCGGACCTGGAGCTCGTGTGCCGCCACAGCCAGTGCGACCTGCACACGACCACAAACGTCGTCGCCGTGCCCGAGCTCAACGCCAAATGCACGCAGCCCTTTTCCCCGGCATCGTCAGATGGGCGGCGGCCGGCGTCGGCCAACTGCTGCACCAGCGACTTCACCCTCGCCGAGTTCAAGTCGCTGTGCAGCAAGATGGACTCGTTCAACGCCAGCGCGGCCACGCCCGAGGACTACCTGGGCGGCGTCCTGCCCTGGCGGACGGACCTGTACAACACGTGCGGCACGGTCATGTCGCTCAAGGAGCACATCGCCATGACGCGCGCCCTGGGCCTGCAGTTCACGCCCGAGCTCAAGACGCCGCAGGTGCCGATGCCGTTCCGCGGCGGCAACTACACGCAGCAGCGGTACGCGCAGCAGTTCATCGACACCTTCAAGGAGGCCGGGATCCCTGCCTCGCGGGTCTACGTCCAGAGCTTCCTCTACGACGACATCCTCTACTGGCTGCGGCACGAGCCCGCGTTTGCGCGGCAGGCCATGTTCCTCGACTCCGCCGCCGACCTGTTCGGCATGGACGCCGCCGTGGCGAACCTGACGCGATATAAAGAGGACGGCGTGCGGTACGTTGCGCCGCCGCTGCCGTACCTCGTCACGGCGCGGGATGGGAAGATTGTGCCGAGCGAGTATGCCGAGAGGGCGAAGGAGCTGGGGCTCAAGGTCTTGACGTGGAGCCTGGAGCGGTCGGGGCCGATTGCGGAGGTTCATGAGCTGGGGGATTACTTTTACGGATCGATTCAGGATGTGGTGAAGAGGGATGGGGATATCTATACGCTGGTGGATGTGCTGGCGAGGCAGGTTGGTGTCGCGGGCATGTTTTCGGATTGGACTGCTACGGTGACGTATTATGCCAATTGCTTTGGCCTTGGGCTGTAGATATGTTTTTTTTTTTCAGTTTGTGTATAGTATCTTGGATGGATGGGGTTCTTGGTTTCGAGTAAATGTATTGGAACGAGTGTAAAGTTCGATCTATGATATCGGGATATGTCGAAACAAGGTATGAGATGAGCATGGTAGATAGGCTGGTATAAGTCTGTATCTCTAAACTACAGCACATCGTCTGAAGACGCAGAGCATTAGAGAAAAAGGGCGCTATGGAGCGCATGGATGGTTGTCGGTGTCTGGCCTCGTAGAGTTGAGGTGCAATTTGTTGTACGGAGAGAAGGAATTGAAGTGATGGAGTGAGTTAGTATTGTATTGAGAGATGGTTATGAGAAGTAGAGG
>NW_020194869.1:0-2411 GCF_003025115.1 Trichoderma citrinoviride
TTTTTTTTTAATATAAATAAAACTAGAGCTTTATATAGGCTAGTAGACTTAATAATTTATTTATTTTATAATATATAATTAATATATTTATAAAGTACTTATAACTCTTTTATTATAAAAAAGAAAATAAGTCTTTATAAAAGAATATAACTAGGTTTAAGGTTTATTATATAAGTAAGACTATTAAAAAAAGTAAGTCTTATTATAGCTTTATTATTTATAATATTAAGATAGTTATAGTATTATAGTAATATATAATAAAGTTAAAGTAAAGTATAGTTTATATTTTAAATAAGTAAAAGTTATTTATTAAGCGCTTTAACTTTAATAATAATAAAAAAGAGATTAAGAGTATATTATATTTTTTTAAAATTAATAATATATAGGTTTTTTTTTTATATTATAAAATAAACTATATCTTATATTAGAAATATAAAGGCTTTTTACTATCTTACTTATAAAAATCTTAAAATAATATTTTTATATATATTTATAATTATAAAACTTATTTTAAATTCTTTCTTTATTTTTTAATTATTAATAATATATAGCTATTTACTATAATATTTATAAAAATCTTAAGCTAAGGTTTAAAAGGCTTTAATCTTTTAAAGATTTATAAAGTATAAAGAAGTATCTTTTACTACTTACTTACTTATTATATTAATAATACTATTATTATTAATAAGTATTACTTTATATTACTATTTATTATATAACTTAATTTATATTAAATAATATAAAAATAGGCTAATATTTAAAGTAGTATTTAGTAAATAGTTATTAAGTTTTTAAGCTTATTAAATTAAGATAGAAATATTATTAAATATAGTAATTAATTACTTTTAGTATATTAAGTAATTATAATATTTAATATTATACTTAAAGCTTTTATAAATAATATAATCTTTAGCTTAATATTAGTCTTTATAATAAGATCTTTTATACTTTTAGTATTTTAATAATAGTTATAGCTACTTTAAAAATTCTTTTATTATAATAGTATTACTATTATTTTAAGGTTTTAGCTTATTTAAACTATTTTCTTTTTTAATATAAGTTTAATTTTAATAGTTATTAAATTTATAATAAGGTTATTAATTCTCTTATTCTCCTTACTCTTTTTCTTTATTTTATTAATTATAGTTAATAAATTATTCTACTTATATATTTATATTATAAATTTCTAATTAAATAATTAAAATCCTTTAGTTAAAAATACTAGTTTAAATCCTTAATTAATACTTTTTAATAAAAAAGCTAATTTAAAAAAGGTTTAGTAATTAAATAGCTACTTTTATTATAATAATTTTATAATAATAAAAGAATATATTAAAAGACTTATTAAAGTATTAATATAGCTATATAAAAGTATAAGTAGCTTTATATACTTTTATAGTTTTATTAAAGAGGTAACTTATATAGTATTTAAGATATTATTCTTAAGAAATCTTATTTTAATTATTATATTTTAAAAGTTAAAACTTTATTTAACTTATTACTAGTTTATTCTTTAAGTATAATATAGTAAAGTATATTTTACTTTTATTATTATTAAATACTATTAAGGCTATATTAAAGTAGTTATTAAGGTTTTAAAAGTATACTTAATATTTACTTTAACTTTTTTTTATAAAAAAGGGCTTTATAAGTAAAATCTTTATAAATATAAAACTATTAGCCTGTTTTTTTATTAAATATTTATTACTTTTTTCTTTTAATATAATAAAGTTTAATTATAAGTTTTCTTTTTTTTTAGATTTTTTTATAAAGTTAGCTAGTTATTACTTTTTTTATACTTTAATTAATTCTTTTACTTACCTTTATAGCTTTTTTATTAATAACTTTAAGAGTTTTAAGGTTATATTACTTATACCTTATTATAAAATTACTTTTATTTTAAGTTTATTCTAAGTTCTTTTTAAAAAGATATAAGGTTAATTATAATAAAGAACTATAGCTTATAAAGTCTATTTAAGGATTATAAGTTATTATAAACTTATATTATCTTTTTTAATTAATAAATTAAAGCTATAAGATTATAGTATTTATATTTTATTATATTTATTATTTTTTATATTTACTATCTTTTTTTTAATAGTTCTTATTCTTTATAAGTAAAAGAGATAAACTTATTAAAGGTATTTATAAGTAATATTAAAAAGTAAAGAGAATTAAGATTATAAAAAGGTTTTAATAAAGTATAACTTTAATTATATTAATTAAATTATAACTTTATACTAAATATAAAAAGAATCTTAAATATAAAGGTAAAGGTTAATTATATTTATTTTTAAACTTTTTATAAAGGTATAGGTTATTTACTTTTTTATACTTATAAATATATTATAAAGCTATAATCCTTTTAAGCTAAAGCTATAAGCCTTTATTAATAAGATTATATTAAACTT
>NW_020194870.1:0-2384 GCF_003025115.1 Trichoderma citrinoviride
AGACCAGCCCCCGCACCGGCCTGGCCAACCCCCTTCCAAGGCTGTTGTCGTGCATATATCACGTCACACGCACCTGGATAGTGGATTCAGCCTGTTACGCACTGCATCATAGTACATATATATTTGCGATCCTCTCCAGCGAGGGGTGCTTGTTTGTTTTATCTGCCAAAAATCTGTTCTTTACTGACTCTTCTCTTCTCTGTTTCGCTGCATTTAGTACGTCGTCGACGGCAACTGGACAGTAAACGAATCTGCCCCCAAGGAGGCCGACCACGAGGGCAACATCAACAACTTCATCACGCCCGAGGACATCCTTCAGTCCGACCCCGCAGCTGCCTTGACCAACACCGTTACTCCTCAGGCCACCACCGTCGCAATGGCTTCTGAACAGCCGATTGACAAGCCCGAGGGCGCCGCCACCCCTTCGGACGTTCCTGGCGGCTTCCCCATCACCCCCAGCACCGAGCTGGACAAGCCCATCGGCGTCAACCCCCTGCCCGCTGCTGCCGGCGCTGTCAACCCCTTCAAGCTCGAGCCTGGCGAGAAGGTCCCCGATGTCGGCATCGAGAGCACCAACGACCACGTCAAGCTGGACAAGGAGTCTTACGACAAGAGCGACGCCCTTCCCGGCGTTGACGTCGCCGACCTGCCCCCCATCACCAGCAATCTGATTCCCGAATCCAGCCTTCCCGTCACCGCCGCGGGAGACGTCAACATCAACACTGTCGGCTCCGGCGCCACAACCCTCGGCCTGGCCGCCCAGGTCCCGCTCGAGGCCAAGATTCCCGATGCCACCAAGGTCCCCGAAGTCGTCAAGGAGAGCCAAGAAAAGGCCCACGCCGAGCCCGAGGCCTCAGCCGTCCCCGAAGAAGTCGCGGACAAGGCCAAGGTCGAGGAGGAGCTCAAGGAGAAGGTCACCGAAGTTCCCGCCGCCTCTGAGGGCACCGCCGGCGTCGGCACCGAGAAGTCGGAGTCGGAGACGGACCCCGCCGCCGCCATTGCTGCCGCCGCCACCACGACGGGCGCCGCCGTCCTTTCCGCCGTCATTGCCGCCAAGGACAATCTCGTCGAGACCGCCGCGCCTGTCGCCAACGACGCCGCTGCGGCTGCTTCTGCCGCTGCCAATGACGCTGTTGCCGCCGCTACTGAAGCCGCCAGGCAGAACCTTCCCGACTCCGTCAAGGAGAAGCTGCCTGAGCCCCTTCAGGATGTCCTTGCTCAGCAAGAGACCGCCGCCAAGGAGGCGACCCGAGAGGAGGTTTCTCCCGAAGTCCCCGCCGAGGTCAAGGAGTCCATCACCGAAGCCGACAAGAGCCCCGAGGCTGCCGCCAACACTGTCGCGGTCGAGGAGAAGAAGGAGGTCGAGGCTGAACTGCTGAAGGAGGTCAAGCCCGTCCCGCCTGTCGACGAGACCGAGACCACGCCCGCCCCCAAGCAGGAGGCTCACGAGGAGGTTTCTCCCGAGGTCCCCGCCGAGGTCAAGGGATCCATCCTCGAAGCCGGCAGGAGGCCCGAGGCTGCGGCCAACACCGCCGCCGTCGAGGAGAAGAAGGAGGTCGAGGCCGAGCTGCTCAAGGAGGTCAAGCCCGTCCCGGCTGTCGACGAGACCACGCCCGTCGCGGCGGTGCCCGTCACCTCTGCCACCATTACGGATGTGCAGGCAATCGACAACCCTGTGACTGAGGTCAGCAACGTCCAGGTCAGCAAGACCGAGGTTCCCGTCGAGGAGCTCGCCACGGTCGCCCCCGCCATTGAGGCGCCCAAGGCCTCTGAGGTGCCCAAGATCGAAGAGACCCCGACCGCGGCCGAGACCCCCGCCGCCGCCGATGTAGTTGCCCTTGCTCCCGCCGCCGAAGTACCTGCCCTTGCCCCCGCTCCCATCGACACAACGGTTGCTCCGGAAGCATCCAAGACCGACGGTCCCTCCGTGGACACCCCCGTGACCGAGACCGACAAGACCGAGGTGCCCCCTAGCGATGCGGCTGCGGAGCCCGCCAAGGCCGACGCCGCCAACGGCTCCAACGGCTCCAACGGCGCGCACTCCGACAAGGGATCCGAGAAGAAGAAGAACCGTTTCAGCGCCTTCTTCAGCCGATTCACGCATAAGCACAAGCACTGAACTGGGAGCGAGTCGCGGACGTGACAGGATAGAATGTCATCGTGTCGAAAAACGCCTGGTTTTACGTTTCACAGAGTGTCGGTTTTCTTTTCTCTTGGGCTGCTGGAGTGGCTTTGTTTATATGTCTATGATTCCCCACTTTCGCAGAGAAGTGTGACTTGGGTCGAAACAAACGTCGGTTACCTGGATCACCATTTCATATACCTAAATTCATCCCGTTTTCAATTGTTTCTCATCTAGCTGTCTCAACTTTTTAGTTCGTTCA
>NW_020194871.1:0-2372 GCF_003025115.1 Trichoderma citrinoviride
TTATAACCTTAATTATAAATTATATTAAACTTATCTTTTAATATCTCTTTTCTTCTTATAATATAAGGGTTATTTAAGCTTTTATTTATATATTTCTTTTTATTTTTATATAGGATTTTATTTAAATTCTTATTAATCTTATACTTATAATAAATAATAAAAAGATATTATTAAACTTAAAGTAAATATAAAAGGAATTAATTACTCTTCTCTTTAATATTTAAAGTTAATAAACTATATTATTAATAAAGCTAAGCAGTATATACTTAATTTTTTTATTATTAAGCTTTTTTTATTATACTTATAAAATAAAATACTAAATAGTAATTCTTACTATCTTAATATTTAAAATATTTAGCTATTAATTAAAAATATACTTAAATAATATTTTTTAAAAGCTTAATATAAGCTATAATTAAAAAAATAATTAATAGTTTTTAAGACTTTTAATTAATATTCTTTAAGTATATTCCTTTTTATTATTATAAATAAAAGCTTATTTTATATAATAATATTAAAGTTCTTAATAATTTTATTTAATTAATATTATTTTATTAAAAAGGATTTAAAAATAGTTTTATAAGTTATTATTTAATAGTTAAATTTATAATTATTAAATTCTTTTATTTTATTTATATAAATAACTTAATATTAATATTTTTATAATTCTCTTTTTTTTAAGACTTATATAAAGTACTAAATAAACTCTTATATACTTTATTTATTTTTAATTACCTTACTTTTATTAAGTTTACTATAGCTATTAATTAATATAATTTAATATCTCTTTTTATTATAGTTAATAATATAAAAGGGCTTATAAATATTAATATAAATAATATCTCTTATATACTAGGCTTAATAAAGTTAGCTATAGTATAATTCTTTTTTTATTTTTTTTTATAAATATAGCTTATAAAGGTAATATTTTTATAAAATATTTATGCCTTTTATTATCTTTTTTAACTTAATAAGGCTATTATTATTAAAATAACTTATTTAATTATATTAAGTTTATAGCTATAAATTAACTATATATAAGACTAGGGCTTATATAAAAGGACTAATTATATATAAAGCTAAGACTTATATAAATAGAATTTATAAATAAAAATTATTTATATAAAATACTAAAGCTTATATAAGAAAAGATTTAGTTTATAATATAAATAGATTTTTAAAGTGCTTTATTATTATTTTAATATTTAACTTTTTAATAATTTAGCTATTTTAAGATATATATATCTTTTTTTTTTAAATTAAGCAGCTAGGTTATAAATATTAAGTTTAAGCTAAGGGTTAAGATAAGTAAAATATTTATAAGTATAATAATAACTATTAAACTTAAATAGAGGAAAACTCTAATATTAAGGTAGCTGCTACTAGAGCTACTAAGGCTATTTAAAAGAAGAAGGAAAATAAATAAATAACCTTTCTGCTAGTATTATAGGCTAATAGCCTTAATTTTTAAATTATATACTAAGGTATATATAATATATCCCCTTTAAGGCTATAAGGATTATAATAAAACTTAAAGAAAATAATAGTAATATAAAGCTTATTAGTAAATAAGGTATTTTTACCTTAATAAATAATAAAGGATATATTATAAAAAAAGCTTTATAATAAAATAGCTTAAAGTATATTTAACCTTTAATAGTCTTACTATTTATAAGACTAATAACTTTAGTATAGTTAATACGCTTTACTAAGCTTAAATAACCTCTTCCTTAAGGTAAATCTAATTAAAATAGCTATTAGTTTTAAAGTATTACTTAAGGGCTAGTTAAGCTATAAAGTTAATACTATAAGCAGTATGCCTTTTATTTTATAAGTTTCTTTATTATAAATTTATTTCCTAGATTAATAAAAGAAGAAAGAATAAGGAAAATATAAGAAAAGATAAAATAAGAGGAAGCTAAGGGCTCTTAGGGTTTAAAGGTAAAGCTATTATAATATAAGTTATAAGCTTTTAAATAAGAATAACTATTTTTAATAGCTTTATAAATTTAATATACTTAATCTTAATAAGTAGCTTTATAAGACTATTAGCTATTATTTCTTAAGTAGTAATTTATTATATTTTATAATTACCTTTTTTTATATAGTTAATAATTTACTTATATTATATATTTATATATCTAGTTTAAGCTATATTATATTTACTTAAAATAATAATTATTATATTTTAAGAATTAATATAAAAGATTATTAGCTTTTAGTTACTAACTTTAAGGTTATTAAAGATCTTTTTAATTTAAATAGCTAATATTTTAACTAAAGTTAAGTTTATAAACTTTACTTTAGTAAAGCTTATAATAATAATAATTTATTTTTTACTTTTCTAAAAAACTAGTTTATTTTTAATTATT
>NW_020194872.1:0-2364 GCF_003025115.1 Trichoderma citrinoviride
TGCTGTCCCACCTGCGGACCGCCTCCGTAGTTCCGGATAGGGGGCGGCTTGGCATTCGGGTTCACCATCGAGTTCTCCATCAAGCCCGGCCGCACCGGAGTCGGATGCGCAGGCAGACTGTCCGGGTTCGCGGGAGCGGCTGTGCCCGGCCTGACAATGGGCGGGCGGCTGTTGGCGAAGCCGGGATGCTGCCCGGCCGGGCCCGGAGGTGCACTCGGACCTCGAGGTATCGGCGGCTGGGAGTATCCTCCAGGTCCGCCGTACCCTTGGTCATATCCGCTCTGGCCGTATCCTTCGTCATTGTGTCCTTGATCATATCCGTTGTGTCCGTATCCTTGACCATTGTGGCCTTGACCGTACGCATCCTGTCCGTATCCTTGCTGCTGCTGCTGTTGGTACGTGTGCGTTTGCGGAATTGCCGGCACGGCAGGGATGTCGCCCGTCATCTCGAAGACGGCAGCCTGCGGCTCGCGAAGCTCTACCATGGATCGAGCGTGGGCCAGCTTGGGCATCTGGTGAGCCCCCTGCTGCGGCTGCTCGTTGCCCTGCCGCAGCGACTGCTCGAACGAATCCCGTTTGCTGTGCACAGGGATAGCGTCAAAGTCGGGCATGCTGGAGCGGCTTTCCTGGCGCGCATGCGTTTGCAGCATCTGGGAGTCTTGCGGGTTGAGGTGCGTCGTGTTAGCAGTCGGCTCATCGTAGTAAGAGTCGTACAGGTCGTCCATTCCCTCGTTATATGAGGGGGCACCGTATCCATTGTCGACATGCTGACCTGGACCCGGTCCCGGGCCGTAGCCATTGGATCCCGGGCCCTGGCCGCCAGCATTGCTATACTGGCGCTGCGGTAGTGGCCCCTGAGTGTCCTGGGGGTATGTCCTCTGCGGCGGGGGCCGGTTCCCCGTCGTCGTCGCCGGCCTCTGCGGTACTCCTCGCCCTGCAGCAACGCTGTTCGGCATCGTCATGCTTCGCTGCGCTCCGTATTGGTTCGGTGGCGGCGGCCGAGCTCCGTATCCGCCATCAGCGTAGTCTCCGTAGCCGCCAGGAGCCTGCCTGGGCTGTCCGTGTCTTGGACCTGCGTAGTTCTGGGAGGCGTTTCGGGTGGGAGGTTGTCGGTGTCCTTGTCCGTTGAGGTCCATCTGCGACATCTGGTCCGCGAGCTGGTAGTTGCCGTCGGCATAGCCTGGACCGGGGGCGTTCATGCGAGGGTTGTTCATCGGTTGCCGGCCACCTAGAAAGGAAATGATTGCTGCAGATTAGAGTCTGATTCTCTTTGATTATCTTTCGTAGAGAGAGGGTTTGGTGGTAAAGCCGGGTGTTGCGGAACAGGGCTGTTGATGAAGATCGGGCTCTACGGAAATCCGGGCTCGATTGTAATGGCAGTATTGGGAAAGGCTTACCTGAACCTGGACCTGGACCTGGACCTCCTCCCCGAGGCATGTTCGGCCTGCCCCTATTCCCAGGACCCATGCCGCCTCTCGGGGGATAGTTGGCCCCTCGCTGCCCCTCTGGTGGCATCATATGAGGGTCTCCCCGGCCTCCCTCTTGCGGAGGGCGTCCGCCTCTCGCGGGGCCGGGCCGACCCTGGCCATAGCCGGCACCTTGGTGCTGATTGTTTCCATACTCTGGCCCGTATCCTCCTCCACCATAGCCATCGTCCTGATGGTACTCGTTCAGTCCTCCATAGCCTCGTGCCATGGCAGGATGTGCCGCCGACCCAGCGTACGGCCGCTGTTGGGATCCGTTGTATCCACCTTCGTATGCCATTATGATTACTTGTTCTCTAGTTTGTTTTTCCCTTGTTTTCCTCTCGGTTTCGGCGTTCGTATCGATTTCGTGACTCTAGAACAAGAAGCACGTCTAGTGCTGTGGCTGGCGTATACGAAAGAGTACTGGCATGCAGATGCCCATGCTAGAAGAAAGGAGAGAAAGAAGACAGAAAGAAGACACAATCACGGTGTGTTTGGTACCGGCTGGAGCAGGACGAGATCCGGGAGACGCTAATCGTTCTTTGTTTTCCACAGCTGCCTTCAAATGGGATGTCGACGCTGCTATCCAGACACAGCTGGAATAGCGGAAGAGGGAGAGGGAAGTCGGAGTGGAGGTCAAGGGCAAACGAGCAGAGCGGCAAGATGTCTCAGCTGGCCCATACCAAGCCGAGATGACAGCCCCCAGCGCCGCACTCCGGTTGGCAGACGTTGGCGCCGCCGGGTGAATCAACACAACAGGGTCGCACAGGCTTGAAGCCTCGCGAAGATGCCACCGCTCGTGTTGTTCTTCTCTGTCCTTGTATGCTGCTTCCGGGTCGTTGGCGTGCGTGTACCTGCTGTGGATGAGGTTCACGGCAAGCTGCGTCTTGGAAAGCAG
>NW_020194873.1:0-2362 GCF_003025115.1 Trichoderma citrinoviride
TACTTACTTTTTTATACTTAAGTAAAGTAAAGTAAGAATCTTTAAAAATCTATAATTAATTCTAGAAAATAGCTAGACTAGTGCATCTTATATTTTTAAAAACTAAATTTTTTTCTAGATTTATTTTAATTTTTTAATTTTTTAGACTAGCCTAATCTAGCCTAGTAGGCCCTACTTTACCCTTACACCTTTACTACTTATTTATCAAGCCCTGGGCTATTGAGTGCTGCCACCACGGCCCGGTGGGGTCGTACGAGCCTTCGCACTACACGGCCGCGCGCACGGGCCATAATTTCATCGAGTGCTGCCAGCACGCGTTGCAGATTACGGGGTAGGGACCCACTTTATCCTTACACCTTTACCACTGCTTTATCGAGCCGTGGCGCATCGAGCCGTGGCCCCTGTTATACGAGCCTTCGCACTACACGGCCGCGCGCATGGGCCACATTTTCATCAAGTCGTGGCAGCACGCGTTGCGGATTAAGGGGTAGGCTTAACCACGCTGCTGCTTACTTATAACCTTATATAATATACTGCTATTTTATACTGCTGTTCTTATATACACTTCTGCTCTTCTTTTACTTTATAAACACTCTGCTCTTACTACTTACTTACTTAAGAAGGGAGGTTAAAACAGCCTAGCCTATATAATATAGTAAAAAAGATATAAGGAAGTAAGTAAACTAAGTAGCTAGGTAGTAAAGGAGGTATAAGGGAAAGAGGATAAGGGAAGGAGGATTAGGATATTACTACTATAGGTTATATATATATAAAAAAACTAGTCTCTTTACCCTTGCTTAAATACTACTTATACTACCTATAATACTATAAAAACACTAGCTTAAGCACTATTTATAAAGCTTTATAAATAAAATAAGTAAACCCCCTAAAGCCTAAATATTTAGCTAGTTTTTTAGCAGCTAGATAAGGTTATTACTAGTCCCCTCCTCCTCCTTATTTAATGCCTTTAACACTTTATAATATATAAATAAGCTATAGCTATTAATAATCTTAATATTATCCTTATTATCCTTATTATTATTATTATCTAGGCTAATTAGGTTAGCTGCTAAACTAAAGGCTCTTTAGCACTAGCCTTAGCTATAACCTTACTACTAAGCGCAGCTATATTATATAAGTTTACTATTATTATTATTATTATCCCTTAAAGCATTATTATAGCCTAAGCAGTATATAGTATAGTCCTACTACTTATAATTACTATAGCTACTGCTAAAATAGCTAAGGAGTTATATATAGGTTAAGAAAGGGGCTGTATAGCTATTAAGGTTTATTATTATCCTATTCTAGTAAGTATTATATAAAAGGTTTATAATAGTACCTTAGCTTTAGATAAAGAAGGCATTAATATATAAGTTATATATGCTTTAGATCTAATATAGCTATATATATTTATAAAAAAAGGTAATTATATAGCCTAGTAGTTAAAGGATAGTATCTTAAAGGGCATTTTTAATATATAGCTATAGCTACTGCTAGATAATATTAAAGTTAAAGAGGCAGTTATTACTAGTAAAAGAGGTATATATAAGGCTTATTACTAGCAGCAGCTAAGGAGGGAAGAAGTATATATTAGCTCTTATATAAAGTTTCTATAATAGCGCTTAAAAAGGCAGAGATAGGAGATAAGTAAGTAAGGAGGAGGAGTATATATATATTTACTTATGCTATTAGCTATTAACAGCTGCTAGTAGAAAGCTATAAGCTAGGTGTTATTATCTTAGCTATAGTAAGAAAAGAGAGGTTAAGTTAGTAAATATGCCTTTATATAAAAAAGGCAGTAAGGAGGGAAGCGCTATATATAAAAAGGGAGTAAGTAAGAGACTTACCTAGCTATTATTTTATTATAATAGTTATATAAAAGCTAAATCTGCTATTATTAAAGAAAGTAATGCTTAAAAAAAGCTAGTAAAAAAGGCATTAATAGTAATAGTAATAGCGCTATATAATTTATGCTAGTGCTAGTGCTATAGTATAGTTAAGGGCTTATTAGTTATAGTAAATAATAATAAGAAGGAAGGGTAAAGAGAAAAGAGAGAGAAAGAAAAAAAGAAAAAGGTAGAGATATATAAGCCTTTTTATCTTTATAATATGCCTAAGGCAGTAGCAGCTAGGAAAAGTAAAAAGGGAAGGCATAGTAAATAGGTAATTAAATAATAGTAAGGTGTATAATATATATTCACCTCCCTTAAACTTACTTACCTGCCTTAGCATAGCTCTGCTTATATAAGCGCTTATTTAAGCATAGTAAATAAATAAGTAAAAGGAATTAATAAAATAAATAAATAAATAAGTAAGTAAGTAATTAAATAGCAGCAGTAAGGTATATAGTATATATTTA
>NW_020194874.1:0-2360 GCF_003025115.1 Trichoderma citrinoviride
TAAAGAAATAGCTATAAAAGCCTTATATATAAGTTTTTAAAAAGCTATTTTCCTTTTTATTTAGCTAAGCTTTTAATATTATAATTTAATATATAATTCCTAGCTATTTTATAATAAAAAGATACTTTTTAATATAAATACTTAATATATTTATAATAATATAATATACTATATTTTAAGCTTTTTATAATATACTCTTTACTTTAATAAAGCTATTATAAAAGCCTTATTAAATACTAAATACTTAAATATAAAGTATTATATTTTAAAATAAAAAAAAATAGCTTTAATAGCTTTTAATAGCTTTTTTTAAAGCTTTTTTTAAATTTAAATAACCTTTTTATAATACTTTATAAAAAGGATATAAAATATTATATTAATAATTATTAAAAATAATAGCTATAAATTAATAATAATAGCTTTATTAACTTACTTTTACTTTATAAGCTATACTTAAGCTTTATAAAAGCTTAATTTAATTCTTTTATAAATATCTTTTTTTTTAAATATTATTATTATTAATATTATTATTATTAATAATAATAATAGCTTTAATAATAATAATAATAATAATAATATACTTTTTTATAAGTAAAAAGTAAGTTATAATTATAATAGCTTTAGCTTTAAATATTTATTAAGCTTAATAAAAGCTAATTATATAATTAAAAAGTTTAAAAAAGCTATTATTATTATTATTAATATTACTTACTTTACTTATATACTTATTATTATTATTTAAGATATTATTATAATATTTTTTTTTATTTTAAAATATATTATACTTACTTTTATAATTAAGTTTATACTTTTTATTATTATTATTAATATTTAGTTTATAAAGTAATATATTTACTTTTTAAGCTATAAGCTTTTTTTTTTATAATATTATAAAATCTTTTTTATAAAAACTATATATAAAGCTTAGTTTTTAAAAAAAGCTTTTTTACTTAATATTTTAATAATATAAGGTATTTTACTTATTATATAGCTTATATTATTAATAATTACTTTTATATTTATTTATAAATATTAATAATTCTTTACTTAATAAGTATTAAATTAATTAGCTAATTATATATATAACTGTCTTTTTTTTATACTTTTAATAGCTAAGCTAATATAGCTTAATAAAGCTACTTAACTAGCTAATAATAAAGTAAATATTCTTTAATAATTATTAATACTTAATTATTAACTTTTAAATAGTTAATAAAAAAATAAAGTATACTTTATACTTTTAAATAAAACTATTAAATAATAAAAATCTAGTTTATAAATAATAATAATAAAAGCTTAAGAATATAAGTTTTAAAAAGGTTTAAGCTTATATTTTAAAAATATAAAAGTATATTAATAATTAAGTCTTTTAAAGTTAAGTAAAGCTAGTTTATTATTATATATAGTATAAATATAGCTAGTTTATTATTATATACTTTATAAGTATAGCTAGTTTATTACTTTATAAATATAGCTAGTTTATTATTATTTATTAATTAAGGATTTTTATATTTTCTTTATTAATATTATTTACTTTTTTTACTTTTATAATATTAATATTTATAATATTTAATAATAACTAGAAATACTTAAAGTATTAATAAAATAAGGCTTTTATAAGTTTATTTATTAATATTTTTTATATTAAGAAATAAAAGACTTTAAATATTCCTTTTTAATATTCTTAATAAAGCTATATATTATATATATTTATATAATATAAATAAGTATTAATTTAATTACTTATATTAATTATAAATTATATAATTTATAAATTATTATAATTAAGGTTTTAATTATTATTTAAGTTAAACCTTATATATATAAATAAGTATTATAATATAATAACTTCTTTTACTAATTAAATAAATAATAATAGCTTTACTTTTATAATTAAAATACTTATTATACTTTACTTTATTATATTTTATATAATTAAGTTATTAAATAATATTATTAAAAAGTTTTAAAATAATCTTTTTATATTAATATTATTAATAAAAGAAGTATTATTAAAAGTATTTATAATTTATAATTTATTTACTTATTTATATTATAAAGTAAAATACTTTTATATATAAAAATATTAAATTAGCTAATTAATAGCTTTTTAATAAATTTTATAAAAATTAATAAAAAAGTATAATAAGGCTAAGATAATATATATTATATTAAAGTATATTATAATTATTATATATAAAGCTAAGCTTAATTTCTTTTAATATTACTTAATATTTACTTTTATAACTTAGCTTTAATACTTTTAAAGCTTAATTATTAAAATTAAAATTATTAAATATTAATTTTAATTAATTAAGTTAAATTATTATATAATTTTTATAATATAAGTTTTATAAAAT
>NW_020194875.1:0-2356 GCF_003025115.1 Trichoderma citrinoviride
GTCGCGCCCCCGCGAGACGCGAGCCGGAGAATCTCCCTCGTGCCGCCGACGTTTGCGTTGCGCAGGGCCGCGTAGGGGTAGACGAGGTTCACCGTCGCCGCGGCGTGGACGATGACCTGCGCGCGCGAGGCGAGCTCCTCAAAGGCCTCGGGGGACAGGCCCAGGCGGCTGCGGGCGAGGTTCCCGGGGACAATCTCCATGCGGTCGAGCATGGCGTCGCTCCAGAGGCCGAGGTCGATGAGGTTCTTGCGGATGCGGGCGGTGCCGGCGGGGCGGCAGTCCTCGGTCGGCTCGGTGAAGCGGACCATGCAGAGGATGTGCGCCGAGGTGTGCTCCAGGAGGGCCTTGAGCAGGAAGGCGCCTAGGTAGCCCGTCGAGCCGGTGAGCAGGATTGTGTCGGCGTCGCTGAGGCGCTTCATCTGCGGCGCGGCGGCGTGCGGCTGGATGTCCTCGGGGAGCTGGGCGTCTGCGCGGAGGACGGCGGGGAGGTCGGCCTGGACTTGCTCCGCGTGGCCGTCGCGGGCGGCCTTGACGGCTTCGAGGTGGCCGTCGAGAGTCGGGTTGCCGGCTAGGGGGCCGAGAGGGACGGGGAAGCCGAAGGCCTTGGTCAGTCTGCTGGCGAGATCGGCCAGGATGAGCGAGTGGCCGCCCAGGTCGAAGAAGTCGTGCTTGGGCGTGATGCTCGTGACGGGGACGTTGAGCGCCGCGGACCACATCTTGACGATGGTGTCCATCTTGATGGTGACGTTCTTCTCCGGCTTGGCGGCCATCTGCTCAGGCGTCCGTGGTCGAGGCGGAGGAGGCAGTGCCTTGAGGTTCGTCTTGCCGGAGACGGCGTGCGTGGGCAGTTCCTTAAGCTCAACCCACAGAGGCGGGATCATGTAGTGCGCCAGATGGGCGGAGAGGGCACGTCGGGCAACGGGGCTGTGGCCAGACTCGTCGATGACGACGATTGTGCGACCCTGAACATTTTCCGTATCAGGGACGATGTAGGCCACCAGCTGCTTCTGCAGGCCTTCTCCGTGGGCAACGACGGCGCAGTCCCGTACCGCGAGATGCTTGACAATGGTCGTTTCGACGGCGCCGGGCTGGACGGTGTAGCCGCGCGTCTTGATCATGCCGCCGACGCGGCCCGTGATCTCGAGCAGGCCCGACGGAAGCATCCGCGCCATGTCGCCGGTGCGGTACATCCGCGCGCCCTCCTTGTTCTTGACAAAGGGGTCCATCTGGAAGGCCGCCGCCGTCGTCTCGGGGAGGCTGAGGTATTCCCTCGCGAGCAGGTCGCCGCCGACAAACAGCTCGCCGCTTACACCGGGCTCGAGCCTGTTGCCCGCCTCGTCGAGGATGTAAATGTGCTCGGGGTCTACGGGCGGTCCAACAGGACAGACGCGGGCCTCGTAGTCGACGAAAGTCTTGATGTCGCCCACGGCAATCTCGTGCGTCTCGCTGGCGCTGTAGACATTAAGGAGGCGAGTGTTGGGCAGGGCGCTGCACGCCCGCCGCACGAGATCCGTCGTGACCACCTCCCCGTTCAGCCACAGTGACCTCAGCTCCGGCAGCTCCTCGCCCAGCCTCGGGTGCCGCGACAGGACGGTGGTCAGCAGGGTGGGGGTCATGAGCGTGTCCGTGATGCGCCTCTCGGCGAGGAAGTCGACGAGCCCGATGGGGTCGTAGCTGATGCCGTCCGGGACGGCGACCGTCGTCGCGCCCCTGAGCAGCGGCCGCAGCATCTCCCAGACGAAGAAGACGTTGCAGGCCACGCGGTCGCCGGGCCGCAGGTCGCTCGTGCGGAAGCGCAGGTCGTAGCTCAGGACGGGCGCCCGGTGCGGGTTAGCGATGCCCTTGGGCTTGCCGGTGGTTCCCGAGGAATAGGAGACGAAGGCGAGGCGGTCCAGGTCGTCGCTCGCGGGGAGCGGCTCTCTTGTCTCGACTACGACGGGGGCCGCGTGGCCGTCTACGGCTTCCGGCTCGGGCTGGTCGATGACGATGGTCGCTACGCTGGACTTGATGCTCGCGGCGTGGGCCTTTTGCGTGATGATGACGGTGGGCTTCGCGTCGTCAATGACATCGTGGAGGAGGCTCGTCGGGTACGCCAGCTCCAGCACGAGAAAGGCTCCTCCTGCGCGCAGAGCGGCCAGGGAGGCAATGACGTTGTCTGCGCTGCGTCCCATCAAGACGCCCACCAGGTCGTCGCGGCCGACGCCGTACTGGCGCAGGCGGTCCGCCAGGGACCAGGTCAGGCTGTCGAGCTCCGCGTAGGTGAGGGTGCGGTGCTCGTCTTCCAGGGCAATGGCATCGGGCGTGGCTTGGGCCTGCAGCTCGAACAGAGCTGCCAGGTCTTTTGTTGTGTCAATGA
>NW_020194876.1:0-2346 GCF_003025115.1 Trichoderma citrinoviride
AAATTCCCACTTCTCCTACCCACTTCCACCGCCCAAGGTACTGCTACTGCTTAGCTCCCGGCGCGGTACCTCCTCCTCCTCCTGTCAAGCCCTCTGCAACCAAGAGACTGCTGCTTTCTTCACAAGTACCGCTACGCCTCCGAAGTTGCAGTAGTTCAACTGCCATAGTTGATCTTCCCTTGATAACGCCGTTACAGAGCAGAGGAGAACTTGCAGCTTCATCCTTGACGCCACACGAACTCTATCCCCTCTTCTTGTCTCGCTCTGCTGGGTGCTATACTCTTCGCAGTAACGGCTTCCTCATCCACTTGCCGGCCCTTCAGTTGGTCTGTACTACTACTACCAAAGTACTGCTTGCTCCAAGCTTCTCGGTAAGAGGGTCGAGGCGCGGGAGGCTCCTTGCGCTGCCGTGCCCAAAGGGGGTCCTCTCTTGTGCATATTGCGGCGGCTTTTGATATAATTGCCGGTCTGTGCCATATCAGGGTCCTCGGCCTTGAGCTGTTCAACCCGCCGATACCTTACACGACTCATATATACGGAATCCCTCCAAACGATCCTCACACAAGCGAGTCTCGACCCAATCCTCCTCGTGCACCCATCATAGAGAATACAATGGCCGTCCGACCATCACCATCGCGGTGTCGCGCCTCCTCGCGCCAGTCACGATCCTCGACTGCTGCCAAGGGCCGAACCATCGACAAGGGTCCATCTCCCAAGCCAGATTCATTTGTACGTCCAATTGCTTTACGCATTGTCCCTTGTTACCAATACTACTGCAAAGAGTACATGGTCAACTCTGGCTAACAAGTTGCTCGTCCTCGTCTTCCAGCGCTCCTTCGCCAGGCTCCCCGCCGAGCTCCGCCTCAAGATCTGGGCGGCCAGCCTCCCCGGCCCTCGCCTCGTGTCCATCCAGTGCGGCAGCAACATCTCGTCCGTGACCAAGCCCAGCCCGAGCATCGCCAACGCCGGATGCACGTCGCCGGCGCCCATCCCCGCCAGCCTGCACGCCTGCGCCGAGTCCCGCGCCGAGGCCCTCAAGACGTACCGCCCCAGCTTCGGCTTCTTCCGCGCGCCCGGCCACGTCCTGTTCAACCCGGACGTCGACATCATGTACTTTGGCCCCCGCGAGGGCTTCATGGCCGCGGACTCGCAGTTCCACACCTGCATGACGCTGTGCGATCCCGCCGTCAACGACGCCCTGTTCTGGACGGGCCCCTCGTACAACTCCCTCACGGCCGCCAGCTTCACCCTCGAGCTGCTGAGGCAGATTGCCATGCGCATGACGGGCCTGCGGGAGCTCATTTTTGTGCCCTGGGAGGACGAGCTGGTGGTGGACGAGGCCGTCGTGCACGAGCGCATGGCGAGGCAGATCCAGACGGCGATGCAGAGCGTCACACGGCTGTGTCCGTCGTGGCAGCCGCCCCCGTGGAGGATTGTTCCCTTGAACCAGCTGCCCAGCCCGACTGGCTGAGCCAAGGCCTTGTTGTGTTGGATTCGACCCAAGCACGCAAGGATTTTGATATTCCAACAAATAACGGAGACAAGACAGCGACCCGTGTATATACACGTGTACGCAGGACATGTCACGATACGCAATCGAATCTCGAGGACGACAGATATGACTTTCTCGAACCGTCACAACGCCAACTTTTCAGCTTCATGCGCGTATATATACACACGCAAGCATTGAGCGAGAGAGAGGGGCAAACTTAGGCCGATATGCCTCCTGTTTCACAAGGAGCAAGCATCTACGTATTATGATGCTACCTAGGTATATACTACCCAAAGACAGCCGCAAGGAGGCACTCGTCGAGCTGGAAAAAAAGTCTAACTGCCCAGAGTGGATGGGCAATTCGCATCGACAATCATCCTAGAACATGACATGTTGTCTGGGGCAAATCTGCATAAAAGCAACCTAACTTATGAGCTCTTTCATCGGGTCATTCAAATGTCCCTTGTTGCAACGACGAAAATAGGGGGAAATGGGTGCGAAATAACGATATACCGTAACGCAAATCGAATGAGGGTGGATAACCCAACTTCCAAGGCTTAATATGATAATGTAATAGTATTAATCAAGAGAAGAGCGATTCAAGGAATCATACCTCGGTCAATCTATCAATCAAAGAGTTCGACTCTGATTAGATGTACAGAGGCAGCCGGCCAAGACGCAATGAGCTCTAACATGTGATATATCCTACCATGACAGCTCGTCCATATCCATATCCGTATCCATACCCATAACCCATGCCCGTGTTCCAAACCATGAATGCACAATTCCAGTCCTTTCAAGTCGAATCAAAACAACAGCGAAAGGGCATCTCATCGAGTCGTGGAGTCGTTTCC
>NW_020194877.1:0-2343 GCF_003025115.1 Trichoderma citrinoviride
CCTCGTGTAAGACATTCTGACCTCAAGATTGCCTGTTGCTTTTTGGGCAGGACAGGGCAGGGCAGGGCAGGGCACAAGCTGTCTCAGCCATTACCTCAGGCTGCGGTAATTTCGACTTGCTCTCGGACGCAAACAGCTGCCCGCGCGTGTTGCTTGTGGTTCTTCTTGGCTCTACTTGTACTTTTGTCGTTGTCTCGTATGTAATACTCGACGATAGGTAATAATAAAGGAGCAGCAGCTCGTAATATCGGCCTTTTTTTTTTTTTTTTTTTTTCGTTACAGAAAGTACTCGCACGGCCGGCCTCGCCAATGGTAGACGAGAGTACGAGCAATTTCACAGGAGCGGCTGGGGTCTGATATTACACAGGTACATCTCTGGCGCGAGCACGCTGCGAGAGGTACATGCGCACGGAGGAGCCATCAAATTTCGCTGAATGGAAGTAGTGCTCCATGGATCCCTTTCTCCAACCCCTGCTGCTGCTCCCCACAGCGCATCGACGTTGCAAGGGTTGTGATGGGCGCGCGGAACGTCTGGAAACGCAGTCGAAGGCTCCGTCGCCGCTTGGTGTCGCGTCCACGTGCCTCGCCATGTCGAGGGGGTCCTAGTCAGGCAGAGAGAGAGAGGAGCGATTTGGTGGCTGACGGCTTTGGATCGCCTTTGATTTGCGCGATTGATTGATTGATTGATTGACGGCCTTGAGGCTGGGTCTGGGGGAGCAGCAGCAGCAGCAGCGACAGTGACGCGAGGAGGAGGAGGGGGATGACGCCTCGATGCTGAGGCTTGGAAGCCGGGCGAAGGATCGTGGGTAAATTAATGACGAGTCCATCCAAGTTGTATGTAAGTTGTAGTAATCAGAGACTCGCAGCCAGAAAGAAAAAGACGGTGGCCGGCGCAACCGTTTATGGCGGCTGCAGCAGGAGTCTGGCCGACTTGTGCAAGTTGAGTGCTTGTGTCGGAACCAAGACGGCCAAAGGGGGACGCCAGCGGCCAAGCCACGTCCGTTTCCGAATCCCTCCTCCCATCGCTTCCGCGCTCGAGTCTCAACAGACCGTCTTGTCTTGTCTTGTATCTACGTACGTACTTGTGAGAACAACCCGACGCTGCTGCTCTAGTCTGCCCGTTTGCCACCAGAAACCAGTGATCCAGTCCAGAATGGAACCAACGTCGCGGATGCATCGAATAACACCGCCTTGGCCGCAAGCGCACGCAGCTGCTGCACCTTAGACCAGACGGGACTCCATGGAGCTGGAGCAGAGCGCAATCAGACCCCGGCCAGCGCTAGCCGGACCACTGGCTGACCCCTACCGGCTCCCGGGCCATACCGCCAAACCGCTGTGCTACCAGCAGCCTCTAAGCAGCGCCGCATCCAGCCTGCGCCGGTGCCTGTTCCAGCGCCATTTAGAAGGCCCCCCCCCATCTCCCCTCCCCAATTATTTGATCCCCCCCCGGACCACCGCCCATGCCTTACTATCCTCGGCCTCACCTCACCTCTTGGCCCATCGCCATCTCCATCCCCCATCCTGCTGCTAACCGTCTCCTCTCATAACGCTCTGTCCCCTTTCCCTTGTCCGGGCCCCGTTTTCCCTCCTTTTCCCCCCCTCTGACCCCCCCCCCCCCCCCCCCCCCCCCCCCCCCCCCCCCCCGGACCTCGTTCTTGCTGCTTCTCTTGCATCGTCTGGGTCCTTTGGGGTGCGTTTCCGGGAGTATCGAGTGCAGAACCTGAACGCTTCTGGTGGAGCCTCGCAGTCGGTCACCGTGTAACTCGTTCGTTCGCTCCAGCTGCAGCTCCAGGAACCACGGCAACGATGGCTTGCAGTCGGTGTAGGTAATATTAGATGCTAGCCACTGCGTATCCGGACGACAACGACTTCGCGGGCATCCGACAGGGGTCCTGCTGGGGATTGCAATTCGAAACTTAAAACAAGAAGCCAGGAGGAAGCATCGTCGAAACCACCTCCATCCGTCCCTCGTCGTCGTCGTACAATCCCGTACCGTACCTTTACCTTTACCTCTACCTTTACCTTTACCTTACCTTTCTTTCACCTCATGTACATGTACCCAGCTCTGCCTTGAAGAAGAAGAAGACGAAGCTTCCTTGGCTAGCTGGCTGTCTGTATCCAACCTTCATCCGCGCTCTCTCTCTCTCTTCATCAAGCTTGACCGGGCTCAACAACATACACAAACACACATTCACATACACACACATACACACACAGAGCCTGCCCGCGGCAAAAACCAACCATGGCCTCATTACAGACGCAGCCGTCGGGCCTGAGCGGCGCCGGCAAGCTCACCAAGTCGCGCAGCCGCATCGTCGTCAAGCCCATCCTCAAGCGGCTGCA
>NW_020194878.1:0-2336 GCF_003025115.1 Trichoderma citrinoviride
GGGGCAAAAGAGAATTGGCTGGCCGACAACAATCACCACGGAGGCTTGACGACATTGGCCGCCACCCGCCTCCTAGCCAACAAACTCTTGAAGGCGCCCAAAAACTGCACGAGCGACTCCTCATCGGGCGCGCAGAAGCGGTACGTCTTCTCCTCGGTGATGATCTGCAGGCAGTTCGTCTTGCTGCGGCTGACGGGGTCCATCTCGACGACGCTGACGACGTCGGCCACCTCGATGATGCTCTGGGCGGCGTACTCGGACTCGTCCTTGTAGAGGACCAGCTGGCGGGCGCGCAGGACCCCCCACATGTGCTTCCACTGGCGCACGCCGCCCTTGCTGCGATGCATCCAGAGGGCGCCCTGCCAGACGACGCGCTCGGACTCCTGCTCGGCCGTCACGGCGCTGACATGGCTGGCGGAGCGGCCCCCCGTCTCCGGGCGCTGGCCCAGTGGGTTGAGCTTCTGCGGCGCGGCGCCGGGCGTGTGCAGCTCGGGGGGCGACTGCGCGGCCAGGCTCTCGTAGGAGGTGCCCCCCTGTCGTCGGGGGCCATCGTTGTCGGAAAAGTCAGAGTAGGAGAGCATCTCGTTGCCGGACAGGCCGGACGAGTCCAGCGTGTAGGAGAAGCGATGGTTGTTGCCTCCTGGCGCCATGGACTTGGGCACCGTCGAGTCGAAGTTGCTGCCCATGTTCTCGGGCGAGCTCGAGAAGGCGGCGTAGGCGGGCTGGCGGTAGCTGTCGGGCGCGCCGGGCGACGCGACGGTGTGGACGACGGGGCTGCCGAGGTACAGTTCCTCCTCCTCCTCGTCGAGGCGGGCGGTCCTGCGGATGGCGTCGACCCATTCCTGCGCGTCCTGGGCGGTCGAGGCCTGGAAGTGATAGTTGCGCGAGGGCGAGAAGAGGCCAAAGAGGTTCTGGCGCTTGTGCTTGGGGTCCTTGAGGAAGGCGACGGCGGAGAGGTCGGAGGTGTAGAGGTGGTGGCGGAGCTTGGTCTCCTTGTCATCCTTGTAGATGGAGATGCCGTTTGGTCGCAGGACGAGGTAGACGCTCTTCCACTTCTGTTGCAGGCGCGTTAGCATTTGATGACCTTGCGAGATCATACATGTCATCGTCACAACACACACACACACACCTTTGTCTTCTGGCCGCGCTTCTGGACGAAGCCGCTCTTGATGACCCGGTCGACCTCGAAGCAGCCGGTCTGGTGCACTGGAGCAGGCGCCGTGTCCAGGGGTAAGCGACTGCGGCGGTTCAGGGCGTTGACGTTTGCGTCGCTGGAGCTGCGGGCAGTGACGACGGCCGCCTCCTGGAGCCTCGTCTCTGCCTGTCGAGGGGCAGCCATGCCGGGCAAGGATGCCGATTCTTGTTTTGCCTCGGGAGGGCGACGATGGAGCTGAAGCTGAGCTGAGCCTCGCGAGGCTGTCGAAGCCGGTTCGTGGGACGTTTCGAGGTGGGAATGTGCGCGACTCGACGGTGGTTTGGATGTGGAGCCGGATTGGAAGAGCAGCGGAAGTGTCGATCGGAGTCGGTGGTGTTTTTTTTTTTTTTTTTTTTTTTTTTTTTTTCTTCTGCAGTCGCAGCTTTGTGGTTGTACAGTGGTAGGGGTCTGTAGCAGTGTCGTGCGAATTCGACAACACGGCTGTTGTGTCTTGCGTTGAGCCTCTAGTAATTCTTGAATGACGAGCAGAGGCAGCCGGTAACAGAGGCAAAGTGCTGCAACAGGCGGCCGCGGCCGTGTCGAGGGCGATGACGATGGCAATGGCAGGCTTTTGGGTCGGGTGATTCGAGGCAGACGCAGCCGTATTCGTGCTCGAATCGGTTAATACTGGGCGAAAAGAGGAAGCCTAGGGTCGCGGCCAGGCTGACAACGTGACGATGAGAAGCAATAAGTAGTGCCTGCAAGCAGTGCCGTGCCCCAGCTGTGATGCGCGCGTGGCCGACTGAACGACCATAGTCTGGCGTCTAGAAAGATGTGTGTGTGTGTAGAGTGATAATATTCAACAGCTCGAGTTGAGATGAGTTCAGCTCGGGTTCAAGCAGCAGCAGCAGCAGCAGCAGCAGGGGAGCTCTCTGGTCGGTTTCAGCTGCGCGGGCGTCTGTGTCGAGGCGCGACAGGTGGATGGCCGACCTGCAATTGCCCTGGGCCGGCAGCGAGCGCAGCAGGGATCAGGGCGCGATGATTGGGCGTGGGCAAAAGGGGGGGAGAAGGATGAAACAGGATCATGGATTAGAAACAGAGGCAGAACAGAGACAGATTTGAATGACCGGGGGGGTGCAGTTCGTGGTTAATATAGTGGTAGTAGTAGCATTAGAGGCATGTTGTGTTGTTGTATGTATTG
>NW_020194879.1:0-2314 GCF_003025115.1 Trichoderma citrinoviride
TAAAAATAAGATATTTACTTTATAATTAAGTTTTACTAATTAGTATCTTTATATTAATAGCCTTTATAAAGTTATATATAAATAATACTAAATCTATAATATATAAGAAAGTATAATATAGCTTTTTTTATAATAAATAGTATAATAAGATATTAAATTAAATATAAGCCTTTTAAGATAATAATATATATATTAAAATATATATTTAATAGCTTACTTATTTTTATTATTACCTCTTTATTTAAGGAGAAGTCTAGCTCTTACTTATACTTTATAAATAGTTAACTTTTATAACCTTATATACTAATACTAAGGGGGTTTTAAAAGTTAACTACTTTTTATAGTAGTATAGCTAGATATAAGGGGGTTAATAATTAAGAAAATATACTATTAATTTAAAAAAAAATCAGTACCTAGTCTTTAATATATACTATATATAAGTAAAGGTACTCTCTTTTTAATATATAAAATGCTTAATATAATTTTTACTTTATATTAAAAAAGCTACTTTAGCTATAGTATAAATTAATATATAGGCTTAAGTATTAAAACATTTTTTAAATTAATAATATATTTTCTTAATTATTAACCTCTTTATATCTAGCTATATTAATATAATAAGTAATTAACTTTTAGACCCCTCTAGTACTTTTTATATTAATATCTCTATTCTTAACACTCTTACTTAATAACATAAGAAAAAAGAAAATAACTTAATAATAAAGCAGTATCTCTTATTACTTTTATTAATTTTATTACTTTTATTAATCTTATACTCTTAAAATAATAATAACCTAGCTTAAAATATACTTTTATTAAATTTAAAGTATTTTAGCTAATACTTATTTTATTAATAATTCTCTTTAAGCTTAAAGCTTTATAAAATTTTAAGAATTAATTTTTTCTTAAAGGCTTAGTTAATTTATTTATTATTATTTTATTTATAAGAATATAATTTAATTTAATCTCTTTATTTTTTACTTTCTTTTATATAAAATAATATTAAGTTTTAATATACTTTAAGCCTTTATAATTTATTAAGTTTTTTATAAGTATAATAGCTTTTTAATTATTATAATAAATAATAATAATATTTAAAAATAATAATAGCTTTATTAAATTATTTAAAGTTAGTAATAACTTTATTATATATTCTTTTTAAAAATTAGCTTATAATTTTATAAAAAGTCTTTATAACTAGATTACTTTTTTTATTATATTTATTTATACTATATACTTAGCTTTATAGCTTAATAAAGCAGTTATTACTTACTTTTTTAATAAGTAGCTAATTTTACTATTACTTATATTAAATATATAACTAGATATTAATTTAAAAATATTTAAATTACTAGCTTAATTAAAGCTATTATAGCCTTATAATAGCTATAAGTTATTTTAAAATATTAAGTATAAGTCTTTTATTTTTTATATATATTTAAAAATATATTTAATTACTTATTAATATATATTATTAAAATTACTAAAGTATTAGCTAATAATTAAAATAATATAAGTAAAGTTTAACTATATTCTTAATATTAAATATATTAAAAAGCTAATTATTAATTAATATTCTTTTCTTTTTTTAAGTTAACTTTATTACTCTGCTTTTTATAGCCTTTTTTTTACTATTAAAGTTAGTATTAATATATACTTTATTATATTATACTAATATAAGATCTTTTAAATATAGCCTTATTAATTAAGAATAATTATTTATACTATTTAATTATATTAGATTTATATTCTTAAGTAATAGTTATAATAACCCTTAAGAAAGAAAAAGACTTAATTTAGCTAACTAAAGCTATTTAAAAAGGAAAAATAATAATAAATAGACTATACTATAATAAGCTATAGTCTTAATTAAGGTTATATACTAAGGCATATATAATATATCTCTTTTAAAATTATAAAGGCTATAACTAAACTTAATAAAAATAATATTTTAATAGTATAAAGCTATTAAAAAGTAAGGCATTTTATTATAATAAATAAAAAAGGGATATATTATAAAAAAACCTTTATATATATAGCCTTTATTAAAATAAAGCCTTTTTTAAAATAAAGTATATTTAGCTTTTTTTTTAAAGTAAATTATCTTTAATAGTCTTATTATTTATAAGATTAATAACTTTAGTATAGTTAATATACTTTATTAAGCCTAGACTTTAAAAAGCCTTTTTTTTAAAGTAAATCTAGTTAAAATAGCTATTAATCTTAAAGTATTACTTAAGGGCTAGTTAAGCTATAAAGTTAATATTATAGATTTATTTTACTAAACTAAGAAAAAAAAAATAATAATAAAAAA
>NW_020194880.1:0-2306 GCF_003025115.1 Trichoderma citrinoviride
CCTTTTTACTTAAGGTTAGGAGATAATAAACAGTATTACTTATAAATCCTAAAAGGATATACTTAATTCCTTTATTATTAAGCTTCTTCTTTTATGCTTATAAGATAAAATGCTAAGCTATTATCCTTATAGTTTTAATATTTAAGATATTTAGTCTTTAACTAAAAACATACTTAAAAGGCATTTTATTTAAGGCTTTATATAGGCTTTAGTTTTATAAGTAATAAACTATTTCTAGTATTTTAAACTAGTACTGCCTTAAAATATATCCCTTTATAAGTATAAGTAGCAGCTTATCCTAGATTACTATATTAAAGTTCTTTATAATACTATTAGACTAGTATTACTTTATTAGTAATGCTTTTAGTATAGTCTTTTATTATATAGCCTAGTGGTTAAATTTATAACTATTAAACTCCTTTACCTTATTTATATAAATAGTATAATAGCGCTAGCCTTATAGCTCTCTTTTCTTTAAGAACTATATAAAATACTAGATAAATTCTTATATACCTTATTTATTCTTAATTACTTTACTTCTGCTAAACCTGCTATATTTATTAACTAGGGTTATTTAGTATTGCTTTTTATTATAGCTATTAATATAAAACAGCTTATAGATATTTATATAGACTATATTATTAATATACTCCCCTTTTTTTAATTGCCCTTAATATAGTCTTTCCCTTATCCTGCTATAAAGATAAGGCTTATAAAGACAGTATTCTTATATAGTATTTATCTTATTTACTATATCTTTTAGTCTAGCTAGGTTATTACTGCTTAAATAGCCTATTTAGTTATACTAGAGATATTATTAAGGGTTAATAGCATAGGATACTAAGGCATAGAATATTAAAGCTTATATAAGAAAGGAGTTAGTTTAAAAAGTAAATAACTTATTAAAATGCCTAGCTATAATCTTAATATTATCCTTTTTAATTATCTAGCTATCTTAAAATATCTTTATCTCCCCCTTTTAATTAAGGAGCTAGGTTATTAAGATTAGGTTTAGTCTAAGACTTAAAGCATATAAGATGTTTATAAATATAATAGTAATAGATATATTTTAATTTATATATCTTTTAATAATAATGCTTATACCTTTTATAATAATTTTAAAGTCTTTTATCTTATTAAGCATTCTGCTATATAGTTATAATAAATTTATAATAAATTTATCCTTATAGAAAGTTATATATTGCCTATAGCTAGAATCTAGCACTTATATAGCCTTAAGGCTATACTAGGCTATCCTAGAAGGTTATAAAGAAATTATTACTTTTAATGTTTTTTAAGGTAAGAAGTGTATAATTCTCCTTATTATTTTAAAGAGTAGATTAATAACCTTAATAGCTTTCCTTTTTATCTTAACGCCTCTTTTTCTTTTAAGTACAGCTCTTAATATTTATCTTTTATATAATATGTCTTATTATAATATATATATTATAAGACCCTTATTATTATTAAGTCCTTATTATTTATTAGTGCTATATATTTTTATATTAGCAGTGCCTATATGCTAATTATACTACTACTTTTTTATTTAACCTTTTTAGCTTCTGCACTTTTAATAACACTATCTAGTGTTAAAAAGGTCTTAAAGTTATAATTTATCTAAAAGTTTATATATTAAATAAGGTATTAGTTACTTAGCCTATTAATAAATTTTAGTATAAGATAATTATTAAAAAGCTTATATTAACTTCCTGCTTATATAAATTTCTCTTAAATAGTCTTAATCCTTTATATAAACTCTTATATTAATAATATAAAAATGCAGTCCTTTTATTTCTTATAGGCTAATTAGAGTATACTAAGTCTAGATTTTTAAAACTCTTCCTTTACCTTTTAGAAAACCTTTTAAACAGTTTTTTTTTTAGTTATTATTTTATTAAGATAAATAGCATTATTTTTAAAATACTAATATATTATCTTTACTTAGTCTTTTAGGCATTTAGCTAACTTACTAAGACCTTATCCTTAAAGTTATAAATACTAAGAAGATTATCTACACTTATAAGGTTAATAATAAGCTTTAGCTAATAATCCTAGCTTAAATAGTCTTTTTATTTTTTTAGTATTAAAAAGGACCTTAAGCTAAGGGCATTAACTATAATTAGCTTAATCTCTAGTCCTAATACTTTTATACCTATGCTACTAGCTATAATGCTGTCTTTTAGCCTGCTATATTATTAAGCTATTCTATAATAGTATATAAACTTTATATTTATAAATATTAGTATTACTTAATAGTATAAGAATGCTAAAGACTACTTTATCCTTATAGTCTTTATTTATTTAAC
>NW_020194881.1:0-2303 GCF_003025115.1 Trichoderma citrinoviride
AAAATACTTTAAGAATAAATTAATAACTAGTTATAAAAAGGATATATTAAACTATTAAAATTATTAGTAAAATACCTTATAATATTTATATTAAAAAAAACAGAAAGTTATAACTTATTATTAACTACTAAAAGCTTAATAAAATTAAAAAGAAAGATATTATACTTTTACTATTAATAATTAAAATTAAAGACTAGTTATTTAAAGTAAAATAGTTTATAATACTTAACCTTAAAAAAGCCTATAACCTTATTTATATTAAACTAGAAGATAAATAAAAGATAGTATTTAAAATATATTATAAATTATTTAAATACTTAGTAATACTATTTAAATTAATTAATATACTTATAATATTTTAAAAAATAATTAATTATATATTAAAGGAATTTATTAACTTATTTATTATTATTTACCTTAATAATATTTTTTTTTAAAAAGCTCTTAAAGAATATAAAAAGTATATTACTTTTATATTTAAAAATACTAAAAAAAGTAAATTTATTAATAAAACTAGAGAAATACTAATTTTATTAATAAAAAGTTATATTCTTAAAATATATTATTATACTTAAAGAAGTATATATAAACCTAAAAAGCTTAAAGCTATTAGTAAATAGTAATAATTAAAAAATATAAAAAAAGTCTAAAGCTTTTTAAAACTTATTAATTATTATAAATAATTTATTTAAAACTTTTTAAAAATTATTATATTACTTATTAAACTTATAAAAAAAAAGGAAATTCTTATAAGCACTTAATATATAAAAAGCATTTAATATATTAAAAAAGGCTTTAATTAATAACTTAGTATTAATTATATTTAATTTTAAAAAACTAATTACTATTAAGGTAAATATATTAAATTATACTATAAGAGAAGTATTAAGTTAATTAAATAAAAATAAAAAACTATAACTAGTTATTTATTTTTTAAAAAAACTATATAAGCTAGAATTATAATATTCTATTTATAATAAGGAATTTAAGGTAATTTATATAGCACTTAATAAAAATATTAAAAAAACTATTATTAAAGAAGTAAATTCCTTATAATAATCTTTATAAATTATAAAAATATTACTTACTTTACTATAATATAAAAACTCTTATAAAGATAAGTTAAATATTATAAATAATTATTTAAGTTTAACTTAATTATTAAATATTATAAAAGAATAAAAAATAGTAAAGTTAATATACTTAGTAAAAAACTAGACTATTTTTAAAAAATTCTAAATATATAAGTATAAGTATTATAATATAATAAAAATAAAAACTTAATATTAAAAACACTAAATATTATATTTATAATTAAAGAAGATAATTTAGTTATTAATAATATTAAAGAATATATTAAAAATTAAACTAAAGAATAGTTTTTAAAAAGCACTTTTATAAAAAAAAAGTTACTTAATAATAAATAAACTTATTTAAGTACTAAATAAATTATAAAAGAAAGTAATTAAGATAATTTATATATACTTAATATATAAATATTAAGAAATAAAAAAAACTACTTAATAAGTTTAGTAATATTATAAATTTAATAATATTAAAAAAACAGTTTAAAAGGTTATTTTAAAATATATTATATATAAATAAGTAAAAGCAGAATGCTATCTTTTTTATAAAAAGTTATACCCTTTATAAATTCTAATATAGCCTTAAGAATTAATTTTATTTAATTATATTATTAAGCTTTTACCTTTAAAAGAACTAATAATAAAAAAAACTTAAAATAGTATCTTTATAATAGTTAACTAATTAATAACAATAAGCTACTTTATTTTAGCTAAAGAAAGCAGTATAATTAAAGACTTAATATATTAGTTTTAAAAATATATTTATATTAATTATAAATTACTAAATAAAATTATTTTAAATAAAGGATTAATATTTATTTTAAAATTTTAGTAATTACTTATAGCTAGACTTAGATTAAATTGTAAAATTAATATTACTTATTATTTATAAATAAATAAATAAATAAAAAGAATTAACTAAATTATTAAAATATACTTATAATACTATATTAATTTTAAATAAAATAACTAGGTTAAATACTTATTAATAGTATAAATTCTTATATAATAATATACTAGTAGAATTAATAAGAAAATTATTATTTTATATAAACTATAAATTTAAACTAAAAGCATTTTAACCTTTAAGGTAAGGTAAAAATATAAAAAAAGTAATTATTATAGTAAATTAATTAAAAAAACTATATAATAAAATAAAAATATAACTTAAATTTATATAAAAAAGAATAAGTAAGTATATAAATTAAAAAAGAATTA
>NW_020194882.1:0-2296 GCF_003025115.1 Trichoderma citrinoviride
AAACTTGCTTTTTACTTTACTGCCTTCTTTTCTGTTGTTTCTGTTATAGAAGAGTGCTACGAAGAGGAGAGGATCTCAAGAACCGAAAGAAGAAGAAGAAAAAAAGGAGTGGAAAAGGAGGCAATTCAGAGAATGTTTAGCCAGCAAGTCGCCCGCGGTGGGCGGCGAGTCGGCCAGATGGCTCGAGGCGGGCAGCAGCCGTCGTTTGCTGCGCTGAGACGAGCCGGTCAACGACGATGCTATGCTGATGCTGCGCAAGGTAAGTCGCCTCACTATTTTGCCGTTCCGTTAGTCTTGTACAAGAGACGAGTGCGGAACAGAGAGGCCAGAAGGCTGACCGAGTTTGTTACATCCTCCAGCCGCGCCCAAAGCCCGAGTCGGACGAGCCCTCGGCCTGCTCCTGTACGGCGCGGCATTCAGCGGCCTCGGCGCAGCGGCGACGTTCTACGCCATGGTCCGCCAGGGCTTCGCCTCCTTCACCGACGCCGAGTCGGCCAAGCTCTTCGTGCCCGACACGGAAGACCTGCAGCGCATCGAGGACACCATCAACAACCACCCGCTGGTGCAGGAGCTCCGGTCGCGGCCCGAGTTCAAGGAGTCGCGCCCGCACCTCAAGATGTCCGAGGAGATCCGCCGGCGCAGCCTGACGGCCGGCGTGCTTCAGGGCGAGGGCAAGATGGCGGTGCCGCCGCTGGCCTTCATCGAGGACGGCGGCAAGTCCATCGTCAGCGTCACGTACGTCGGCGACCGACTGTGCGGGCACCCGGGCCTGGTGCACGGCGGGATGCTTCGACGCGCTGCCGCACAAGATCGCCGTGACGGCCAGCCTCGAGATCAACTACCGCAAGCCGACGCAGGCCAACAGCTTCCTGGTGCTGCGCGGCAGGACGGTCAAGGTCGAGGGGCGCAAGGCCTGGGCCGAGGGCCACATTGAGACGCTGCCGGCGCCGGGCGAGAAGCCGGTTGTACTGGTCGAGGCCAAGGGGTTGTTCATCTCGCCCAAGTATGCGGCTGTAAGTTTTTCAGTTTTTTCTCTCTCTCTCTCTCTCTCTCTCTCTCTCTCTCTTTCGAATTTGAGTTTCTGATGTGGCTGACTTTTGTTTTCTAATGCAGCTGATGCCCCGAATTACCTAAGATGACACGGCAGAACGTGGAAATATCGAATATCAGATCAGGGTGGCGAGGATAGGGGAAGAGGCTTGTTCTATTGTTTTTTTTTTTTTCTGGATTGATTTCATCTCGTTTGAAAGCGACGGCGGATTTAGATTTACTAGAGCTCTCTATATGCATTTACACTAGACCTGAGACAGATGATGCCTGCAAAGAGGATGATACTACTATCCTTGTTTCGTCTTTCTTGTTCATTCATACAGCGGGTGGAGCAGAGGCCAGATGGATGAACTTGCACGAGATACATAGTATATACCTTTGGATAGATGACTGTGGGTTGAATAACATCAACACGACTTGAGGGAAAAAAAACGGACAACACATCACCGCAGTACACTTGAAGAAACCAAGAACAGAATAACTGCGGCGGGGGAACCAGAGCGGAAGTCGGCGGTTTCGGGCTGTCGCCATCAGCCTCCCCAATGAGCACATCATGCGCCTTGGCCTATCTCGGAAGGGGGACCTCGCCTTGTAAGTGGGCTCGACTGTGCCACTAAAGCCATTTTACCCTCTTTTTTCCTTGTCTTGCCCGTCTGAATTGAGGAATATGTAGGTATGGTCTTGTTTTCCATGCTTTAATTCCCTAGCATGGATGTATGTACTCGTATGTATGTACGAGTATGTGCAGGATCTGGGATGCGTCCTTTGATGGAGGGGCGGCGAGGGTCCGAGGGGCTTTGTCATTAGTGGCAGATTCGTTATAAAGCCGATCTTTGAAGATCATCATCAGCCTCCCTCCTTTCATAATCACAACTCACCTCTTTCCACCGTCTCTCTCTCTCTCTCTCTCTCTCTCTCTCTCCCTCTCTCTGTCTTTACTCCCATCCCTCCAAACCAAGCAAATCCCCGACTCCAACAACACAATGGCCACGTAAGTTTCCCTCCCCTCCTCTCAACACCATCCCATCAAACCATCCACTTACAAAACAAAATCCCCCCGCCAACAGCAACATCACCTGGCACCCCTCCCTCTCCCGCCGCGAGCGCAACCAGCTCCGCAACCAGCGCGGCCTCACAATCTGGCTCACCGGCCTCTCCGCCTCGGGCAAGTCCACCGTCGCCACCGCCCTCGAGCAGCACCTCCTCCACCTCGGCCTCGCCGCCTACCGCCTCGACGGCGACAACG
>NW_020194883.1:0-2289 GCF_003025115.1 Trichoderma citrinoviride
CATCAAATGCCGCCTCAGCCACCCCGCCCAACTCATCGTAGCCAGCGCCTCGACGGCATAATAAGCCACGAAAACGGCCAGGGCGCGCGCAGTCGTCTCGAGCAGGCCGCGCTGCTTGGGGCCGACCTTCCAGAGGACGAGCAGGGGCACGGATGCGGCGGCGAGGATCTGGCCCGCAAAGGTGTTGAGCGCGACGACGAGCGGCGACCAGGGGTAGCGGATGGAGAAGAGCGGGATGAAGGCGCTGTCCCACTGGATGCTGGAGAGGACGGCCTGGTGGCCCGTCTTGAAGAAGTAGAAGCTGCCGAGGACGGCGAGCATGACAGGGCCGATGGCCTCGCCGCGGAGGCGGTTGAGGTCGATGATTTCGGCGAGGCACAGGACCTGCCACATCATGAGGGCGAGGGCGCCGGAGCCCATGGGCTTGGTGACGAGGATGCAGGCCGCGAGGAGGTTGAGCGGGAGGAAGAGGTAGCGGGCGCCCATGGCGTTGCCGTAGCCCAGGATGGTGACGAGCTGGCCCGACTTGGCCGTCGTCGAGAGGATGGAGATGTTGGGCGGGGCCCACGCGAACGAGGTCGAGCCCGCGATGAGGGAGAGGGCGAGGACGATCTGGGCGAGGTACACGCCGGCGGCCTTGAGGGTGCCCTCGGAGACCCGGTCGGCGAGCCAGCCACCGTTGCTGGCGGCGTCAATGGTCCAGTAGAGGGCGGAGAGGAAGAGGCCGCCGCGGAAGAAGTAGCCGATCCACGTCGGGGCGAGGCCCTCGTACGACTTGGACGGCATAAGGAACGCCCTGATGACGTCGGGGAGGACGATGAAGACGGCAAAGGGGATGACCAGCTGCCAGGGCGCCGACGTGGACGACGTGACGGACGCGTAGTATGTCGATGTGCAGTACGGCATCTGCTCCTCGCGGCAGAGCTTCGAGTACGACGCCAGCCGGCCGAGGATGATGAAGGTGACGGTGTGGTAGATGGCCATTGTGCGGTCCACCTTGGACTCGATGCGCAGCGAGGACACGAGCGCGGCGAGCCCAAACGTGGCGATGAAGAAGAGGAGGATGGAGTCTTCCCAGATGGTGTACGAGTTGGAGGCAAAGCCGATGGAGTGGCTCAGCGTGAGAACAACAGACAGCCAGCCCCAGAAGGTGCGCGGAAGGGCGTTGAGCAGTGTCTTGCCAGAGGCGGACAGCGCAGAAATGACGCCCGTAATCAGCAACGTCACGACCAGGGCGGCGAGGCCGTCGAGCGGCTGCTTGCGGTACAAGGCCACGGCAATCAGCACGCCGACGACGAACAGCACCCGCGCGTCCGCCAGGCCGCCCACGAGGTTCCGGTGAAACTGCTGGTCCGGATGCACCTCCTCGTCCTCGTGCTTGAGGTTCATAAGCTCCAGCCGCCTCTCGGCATAGTCGAGCTCGGCATCGTTGGCCACGACAAACTCGTCGTCTGCAGGCCTCGCCGCATACATGACCAGCATCACAAGGCCGACGGCGGTGACGAACACGCCCGCGACCATCCGCGGAACGTCGAACCGAGCCCACAGCCTCTTGTACACCTGTAGCGTCTCCATCTCAAACTCCGTCAGCGCATGGTAGGCGTCCTTGGCGCTCAGCCCAGCAGCATTGGCCTGCGTCCACAGGGCAGCGGGAGAGCCTGGTTCCTCCGTCTGCGAGATTCCGCGGGCCTTGAAGTACGCCTGCCGGTACCTCTCGATTCCGGCGGCCGCAAGTCGCGAAACGGCAGCGAGATTGGCCCAGTCGTTGCCCTTCCGTCCCGCAAAGGCCTCCTCGATGGGCTTGCCGAGGTTGTTGAACGGGATGGGGATGCCCAGCAGTAGCGCAAGGGTCGGCACCAGATCGATCTGGTTGACGGGTCGGATCTTGGCGTTCGCCGGCGGAACGGCAGATTCAGGAGATGTCCTCCCGAAAAAGGGTCGCTTCGAGTACATCCACAAAGCGGCCTCGACCTCATCGTCGCTCTCTCCCCCGTGATCCCCCTTTCCGTCCATGCCGTGATCGCCCATGACAACCAGCAGCGTGTCGTCGTCGATAGACGCCGCCACCTTGGTGATAAACTCGTTCATCTGCTGCAGCTTGGCCGTCATGGCGGCGTGATCAGGGCCGTATCGATGTCCCGCATGGTCCACGCCCAAGCAGTGCCCAATCAGGAGATCCCACCGCCCCTCCCGAGACGACTCCAGCAGCGGAAAGATGTTGTCGATGACGCCGTTGTCGACGGTGTGCAGGTCCCAGACGTTGAAGCTGTCGTACGCCTTGCTGATGTT
>NW_020194884.1:0-2232 GCF_003025115.1 Trichoderma citrinoviride
ATTAACTACTTATAAAATAAAAGCCTATATAAAGCTTTAAAAAAAACGCTATTTAAATATATATTTAGCTAAAGACTAAATATATTTAATATTAAAGTAATTAATATAATAGCTTAGCATTTAATACTATAAGCATAATAAAAAAAGCTTAATAAAAAAGAAATTAAGTATATTTTACTAGGGTTTATTAGTAATAGTATATACTGCTTACTTATACTAGCTAGAAGAGTAATAAGCTTATTAAATATATATTTTAAGTTAGAAATTACCTAGAAGTTAGTATTAGCTGCTAGTATAAGGTCTATAAAGATACAGACTAATTAACAGGCTGCTAAAAAGTAATACTATAAGTTAAGCTTTATACAGTTAATAATTAAAGCAATCTCTTTATAGCTGCTAACTCTTAACCTTAACCTAAAACGCCTAAAGTTTAATAAAGTCCTAGGACATTTAAAGTTATAGTATCCTTTATAAAGTCAGGTATTACTCTATAATATCCTTACACTTACTATATTAGCTAAAGCCTAAATTAATAATATTAAACCTTAATCCTTTAAAAAAGCAGAGCATAGCTTCTTTTATAATAAGTAGCATAAAAAGATAAAAGAAAAGCTGCAAGCCCTTAAAGATAATTATTAAAAAGTATGTTAATTATCTTACTTATTCTACTTCTACTAGACAGGCATATAGCTCTTACTTATGCCTTTAACTAGATTAACCCCTGCTGCCTTAATATACTAGTACTTCTTATATTAATGCCCCTATTTTTAACACTCCTACTTAGTCATATAAGACTATAGGCTATACTAAAATACACTCTTACTAATCCTATATATTCTTAAAGAGGTAATAGGTTTATATTTACTCTTACTAACTTAGTATTATTAATATTATTAAAGACTCCTTAATATAGCTATTTAGTATATCTAGAGGTTATCTTAAGCTTCCTTAATAGTATTTTTTATATTAGTAATCCTTTTTAGTCTTAAGGCCTTATAGAATTTAATAAATTAGTCTTTTCTTAGCAGCTTAGTTAATCTATTAGCTACTATTTTATTTATAAGTATATATTCTAGCTTAACTTCTTTACTATTAACCTTTTCTTAAATAAAGTAATACTAGGTTTTAATATACTTTAACCTTTTATAGTTTATAGGATTCTTTATTAAGGCTATTACTCTTTAGTTATTATAGTATATAATCACAGCACTTAGCAAGTTCTTAGTTAACGTTAATAAGTTCTTAGTTAATATTAATAATAGTAGTATTAATAATATTAACATCTTTTCTGCATTTTCCCCTTAAAGATTAGTTTATAATTCTATAAATAACTGCTATAGCTAAATTACTTCTTTTATTATATTTATTTAACCTATATATTTAGCCTTATAGCTAGATAGCGCTATAGTTATTTATCTCTTAAATAACTAGCTAATCTTACTACTGCTAATATTAAATATATATCCTAAAGTAGACCTGCAGGTATTTAAGTCGCTAGCCTAGTTAAAGTTACTATAGCTATAAAGTGGTTATAGGTTATTATAAAAGATAAGGCAGAGATCCCTTATCCCTTAAATATATTAAAAGATTTACTTAATAGCTTATTTATAAAAGTTATTAAGGTTATTAGTATAATAATTAATAATAAAGGCTAAGTAGGCTAGGTCTAGTCTTATATTAAGCATTAGGTATATTAATAATCTTACTATAAACTAATACTCTTTTTATTTATTTAGTTAACTAAGGAAATTATTCTTAGCTTTTTATAATCTTTTCTTAACTATTAGTATTAAAACTAGCATATAGTTAAATATATTAAACTATTAAAGTATTTTCTAAATATAGCCTTATTAGTTAAGGATAATTATATATACTGCTTTATTTTATTAAATATATATTTTAAAGTAAAAGTAATATAGCCTAAGGTTAGTTATTAAGAAATATTAATATAATATATTCTTAAGCTATATAATCTTAACCTTATCTTTTTTAATAAGCAGTAGGTTATTTATATAAATAGTAATAAAAACCTTATCTTTTATATAAAGCCTGCTATTTACTAATATTATATAAAAGCCTAAAGTAAAGAGGAAGTTTATAAAAGTTTTATACTAAACCTATAGTGCTTGCTTTAGACTATAAAGTGCCTTTTTAAGCTTATAGACTTTATTAAATCTATCTTTAAAACCTATTAGTTACTTAATATAAATATCCTTATTAACTTTATTATAT
>NW_020194885.1:0-2229 GCF_003025115.1 Trichoderma citrinoviride
AGCTATAAATTAATAATAATAGCTTTATTAACTTACTTTTACTTTATAAGCTATACTTAAGCTTTATAAAGGCTTAATTTAATTCCTTTATAAATACCTTCTTCTTTTTTAAATATTATTATTATTATTATTATTATTATTATTATTATTATTATTATTATTAATAGCAGCCTTAATAATAATAGTAATATTATACCCTTTTATAAATAAAAAGTAAGTTATAATTATAATAGCTTTACTTTTAAGTATTTATTAAGCTTAATAAGAGCTAATAATATAATTAAAAGGCTTAAAGAAATACTATTATTATTATTAATATTACTTATATTACTTATACTATTACTACTGCCTTAAATATTACTATAATACCTTCTTTTAGCTTAAGATATATTATGCTTATTTTTATAATTAAGTTTATACTTTTTATTATTATTACTAATACTTAATTTATAAAATAGTATATTTATTTTTTAAGCTATAAGCTTTTTCTTTTTATAATATTATAAAACCCTTTTTATAAGAATTATATATAAAGCTTAATTTTTAAAAAAGGCTTTTTTATTTAATATTTTAATAATATAAGGCACTTTACTTATTATATAGCCTATGCTATTAATAGCTACTTTTATACTTACTTATAAGTATTAATAATTCTTTACTTAATAAGTCTTAAATTAGCTAGTTAATTATATATATAGCTACTCTCTTTTTATACTTTTAATAGCTAAGCTAGTATAGCTTAATAAGGCTACTTAATTAGCTAATATTAAAATAAGTACTTTTTAATAATTATTAATACTTAGTTATTAATTTTTAAGTAGTTAATATAAAAATAAAGTATATTTTATATTTTTAAATAAAGCTACTAAATAATAAAAATCTAGTTTATAAATAATAATAATAAAAGCTTAAGAATATAAGTTTTAAAAAGGTTTAGGCCTATGCCTTAAAAGTATAAAAGTATATTAATAATTAGGTTTTTTAAGGTTAAGTATAGCTAGTTTATTACTATATATATTATAAGCGCAGCTAGTTTATTACTATATGCTTTTTTATAAGCATAGCTAGTTTACTATTATATAAGTATAGCTAGTCTGCTATTATATAAGTATAGCTAGTTTATTACTTTATAAGTATAGCTAGTTTACTGCTATTTATTAATTAAGTAGTTTTATATTTTCCTTATTAGTATTATTTACTTTTTTTACTTTTATAATATTAATATCTACTATATTTAATAATAACTAGAAATGCTTAAAATATTAATAAAATAAGGCTTTTATAAGCCTATTTATTAATATCTTTTATATTAAAAAATAAAAGACTTTAAATATTTCTTTTTAATATTCTTTATAAAGCTATATATTATATATATTTATATAATATAAATAAATACTAATTTAATTACTTATATTAATTATAAGTTATATAGTTTATAAATTATTATAATTAAGGTTTTAATTACTATTTAAGTTAAACCTTATATATATAAATAGGTATTATAATATAATAGCTTTTTTTATTAATTAAGTAAGTAATAATAGCTTTACTTTTATAATTAAAATGCTTATTATACTTTACTTTATTATATTTTATATAATTAAGCTATTAAATAATATTATTAAAAACTCTTAAAATAACCTTTTTATATTAATATTATTAATAAAAGAAGTATTATTAAAGGCGCTTATAACTTATAATTTATTTACTTATTTATATTATAAAGTAAAGTGCTTTTATATATAAAGATATTAAATTAGCTAGTTAATAGCTTTTTAATAAATTTTATTAAAGTTAATAAAAAAGTATAATAAGGTTAAGGTAGTATATATTATATTAAGGCATATTATAATTACTATATATAAAGCTAAGCTTAATTTCTTTTAAAATTACTTAATATTTACTCTTATAGCTTAGCCTTAATACTTTAAAAGCTTAATTATTAAAATTAGAATTATTAAATATTAATTTTAATTAATTAAGCTAAGTTATTATATAATTTTTATAATATAAATCTTATAAAATAAAATAATTATATACTTATTATACTTTTAAATAATATAAATTCTTAAAAACTAAACTATATTACCTTTTTTATAAAGCTTATATTTTATTTCTAAAGCCTTAATTAGCTTAATATAATATACTTTATCCTTTTTATAATATATAATAATAATATTATTTATATAAAAGTATAAAAATAGCTTTTTATCTTTTATATAAAAAAGG
>NW_020194886.1:0-2197 GCF_003025115.1 Trichoderma citrinoviride
CGTTGCTTATTATTCCATTAGGCCAGACGAGCCGTGCCAGTGAGACGAGACTTGGCACTCCGTCTTCGTTTCGATACGGAATTGAATTGGACTCCCTGAAGGAGTTGGTTGCCGGGCCGTGTTGAAGGCAAGTAAGACGACAACGAGCCTTTCCGCCCCGTGGGTTGAATTGAGTTTCCGTGAAATCATCGTCGTATATGTGATGGAAACACGAAAGAGGCATTGATTGCGTCGTGTTCTGTCATGGGGGCTTTATCATGAGTTCGCTTTCTTTACCCCCTTTTGACGCGTCCTCAACAGCCACAGCTACCGGACTGTGCTGTCAGCTCACAGGGATTCCAGGTTGCACTCATCGGGTCAGTCTCACGACAGACGAGCTCGACTGTCGTGCCATGCTCAGGGGGCCTGTCTGCTGAGATCTAGCACGTCAGCGAGGTGTCAAAACGCGGCTTTGTAGCACAGATGGGGCAGGTATTCGTGGAACGGTTGAAACAGGTACGTGGAGTCCATTGTTGTATTCCAAATTGACTGCTTGCTTGTCAGATTCTTCTTTTTCTTTATAGGAGGACGAACGGGTCATGTTCTATCCGGTATGTTACATCGACGAGATTGGAGAAAGCGACTGGGTCCAGCTCGCATTGCAAACTCGTCACGTTACTCTTTTTTTGATATTTGCCTACTCTCTTCATCCGCGTCCGTTTCAGCTCAGTTGGCCTCCCTCGACTATATAGACGGCGCTCCCTCGAGCGGGCCGGCTCACCACCACGGCCTGCTCCTTCTGCTCGTCGGTCAGGTCGAGCTTGGAATAGTACTGCTGCTCCAGCGCCTCCTTGACGGCCGGCACCTTATCGGCCGGCACGAGGTGCACGCTGCATCCTCCCCACCCGGCGCCCGTCAGCCTGCTGCTATAAGCCCCTGCGCCACGTGAGATTCGACATATCTCGTCTAGCTCGGGGCAGCTGCACTCGTACAGGTCCCTGCACGAGTCCTGGGTCTCGTTCATGAGCCGGCCCAGCTCCTCGTTGAACTGCGTCGTGTCCGTCCGCCCCGTGTGGAGAGGCCCCTCGAGTAGGGCCAGGAACTGGACGACGCGCAGCGCCTCGGTGAAGACGTGCAGGGCGCGCTGCCTGAGCTTGAAGCGGTCGGCGCGGACGGGGAACCTGGACATGAAGCGCTGCTCCAGCTCCGGCACGGACATTTGGAGCGCGGAGGCGATCTCCTCCCGCGTGTAGCCGTCCTCCCGGGTCAGCGTCTCCTTGGTGATGTCTATCAGCCGGCGCAGCTCCTCCTCCTTGGTGAGGCTCTTGGCGGCGGCGTAGTCCGACCCGCCGTTGTGGTAGAAGAAGGCATCGTGGAACCCCTGAAGGCTGATGCCCAGGATGGGTCCGGTGACATGTTTGTTGGAGGTGACGAATGATTGCGCGATCACAAAGCAAAGCTCGGGCCTCGTTGGGGGGAACTTGACGGGCCGGGCAGACAGGCTGGGGGTGAAGGAGACGAATGTGGCGGATCCTTGCTCCGAGAAGACGGAAGCAGCCTGGTCCATGCTGTGGCGGTGATTGTCAGCATTGTACTATTACATGCGATGCATACGGCAGGGGGGGGATCTGGTGGTGCGATTCAGTAGTGTGGTGCTGGCCCCAGATGTAGGGGTGAGGGGGAAGAGGAAAGGGAAGGGGTGGGACGTGTGTAGGCTTGCTGCCTGCTGCAGGACAAGCGTACATGAGGCCGGATGTCGCTCCGTGGACCAGCAGCAGAGCAGATAACGTGTATCCACCTGCTGCGAGGAAGATCATGAGGAATTTCCCGGCGCAGATTACACGGGGTGGGACTTTACGGGAGGCAAAGCAGAGAAACGGGGTAGAAGGAAGACGTACCCTCCAGAGTTGACGCCAACCGCTCGCTCACTGACGATGGCGAGCTCAGTCAGCTCCTTCTTGTCGACAGCGGTCTCGCCGTTGGCGACCATGACGGCCAGGGCGCTGGCGGTGACAAAGGCGGCGCTAGAGCTCAGGCCGCCGCCGACGGGGACGTTGCCGTCCATGAGCACCTCCATGTCGCAGGGCCGGAAGCCGGCGCCCTTCTTCTGATAGAGGAGGCCCAGGGCGCCGCGGAGGCCGCTCTTGAAGTAGTTTGTCCACTCGAACTTTGAGGAGTCGATGTCGACGTCGCCGCCGAAGGGGACGTCGAAGTCGGC
>NW_020194887.1:0-2177 GCF_003025115.1 Trichoderma citrinoviride
AAAATAAAAATATAAAATAAAAATAAAAATATAAAATAAAAATAAAAATATAAAATAAAAATAAAAATATAAAATAAAAATAAAAATATAAAATATAAACTTTAATAATAATATAAATTAAAAGTAAAAATATAAGCTATAAGTAATAATATTATAATAAAATACTTATAAAACTTAATTATAAATAATAAAATATAAATATAAATAATAAGTTATAATAAAAAATATTATAATAATAAAAAAATATTTATAAAAGATTAATAATATAGTAAAAAAAAATATTAATATAAGCTAAATATTAAATTTATATTAAAACCTTTTATTAAATATATTTAAAATATATACTTTTAAAAATTTTAATTAAATAAATTACTTTATTTATTATATTTATTATTATTTTTTAAAAGTATTATATATAAGCTTAATACTTACTTTTATAACTTTATAATAATTAATAATTCTTTTTTATTACTTAATATTATAATAATATTTTTTTTATTTCTTTTTAATAAAAAATTATATATAAAAAGTTAAGTTATAAATAATAAATTATTAATTATTAATTATTATATAATTAATAATAAAATAATAAATATATATTAAGCTTATAATAAATAATATAAAAAAACTTATTAATATATATTAATAATATATTATAATATAATATTATATTTAAAAACTTTAGTTATATTAAGATATATTATTAATTATAAGTATTTATAATTATATTATAATTAATTTATTTTCTTATTTAATTAATATAACTTTTTTATTTTAATATTAATATTTATATTTATTTTATATATAATTAAAGTATTAGCTTTTTAACTTAATTTAATTTATTTATTAAAAATAATATTATATTACTTATATATTAATTTATTATTAAAATAATTATATTATATTTTTATTTTTATAATATATTAATAATATTTTAAAATAAGACTATTATAATATATTAAAAGTTATAAAGTAATATATTATAAAAAAATATTAATATATTATATTATATACTTAAGAATATTATAATATATATAAAAAATATTTTTTATATAAAATATTATTTTTATTAAATACTTATATATAATTTTATAAATTAAAAACTTTAATAACTTATAATTACTTAATAATTTAGTATATAATTTTAATAAAAAAATAAACTTTTTTAATATTAAAATTAAAAGTAAATATAATATATTATAAATTTATTAATAATAATATAAAACTTTATAAAGTAACTATAAGAAATATTAATATATATTAAAAAAAGCTTAAAAAATATATATATTATAAGTTTTATTCTTAAAGTATTATATATACTTTTTATATATTTACTTAATAATAAATTATTATTATTAAAATAATAATTTTAAAATATTAAAATTATATTTTATATATTATTTAAATATTATAAATATATTTTATATATTATTTAAATATTATAAATATATTAAGATATTATTATAAAAAATAAATATATATTAAAAATAAATAAATAAATAAAATAATATAAAAACTTAATAAATAAAAAAAATAAAGTTATAAATAATTAAAAAAGTTAATAAATTACTTTTTAAAAATAAAACTTTAATTATATTTAAGAATTATATATTATAATAAGTATATTATAAACTTCTTTAATATTTATAATAAATTAATAAATATTTATTAAATTTTAATTATTAAAAAGTAAGGCTTTTTTTAAACTTATAATTAATTTAAAAAAAATATATAAAATTAAAAAATATAATTTATAATCTTTTTTATTAAAATTATATTATATATATTTTAATAAAGTAATTAATAATAAATTAATAAAAAAACTTAAAAAAAATAAAAAAATATATTTAATACTTTTTAATAAAAATAAATAAAATTACTTAATTATTATTATATTTAATATTATATATATTATAAATATAAAACTTACTTATTTTTAAATTAATAATAAAGTTATAATAAAGTTAAAAATAAAAATTATTAAATTAAAATATTAAAAAAAGTATAATAAAAATATATAATATTTAAAGTATTTTTTTTATTAAGTATTATTAATATACTTTTTTTAATAAAGTTTTTATTTTTTATTATAAAAAGCTTAAAATATAGTATATTATACTATTATAAGTATATTAAGTATTTATATTAAAAAGCACCTTTTTATTATAAAATAGCTA
>NW_020194888.1:0-2171 GCF_003025115.1 Trichoderma citrinoviride
TGGGGAAATGGGCGTAGACGTATCGCATCTTGTACTTGAAGCCCTTGGTGACACCGATGATCAGGTTCTCGATGAGGGAGCGGACGGTGCGCAGAGTGGCGACATTCTTGCGGTTGCCGTGGTGGATCTCGATCGAGATGGTGTTCTTCTTGGGGTGGCCGAAGTTGACAGCCAGGTGGCCGAGGTTCTTGGAGAGCTTGCCTGTAGTCCTCCCATGTCAGAATGCCGTTTGCTTTCAACGAATCGAATGTGCCGGCCAAAAGTTTTTTCGTCATGGACGAGCGATTGGCGGGCGGCGGGTGGTGATGCTTCGTACCTCGGGGACCCTCAACGGTGACGATTCGGGTCTTGATGCTGACCTTGACTATTCGCAGGAAAGATCCGTGTCAGCTTCCAGCTCGTTGTAGAAGAAAGAAAAAAATGCGCATAGTCCAATCCAGCAGGCAGCTTTCCGTCGTGTCCCTCCCTGGTCGTCCGATCCAATTCCCTCGTCTCCAACAGTAGAGACGTAAAAGTCCTCCTCTTCCTTTGTCTTCCCATCACTATCCCAAGCAACAGAGACTTCCTCCAGCGCAATCGATCGAATCTGCCGGCTCGAAAGAGCCGTAAAAAAGAAACTGGTGAAACGTACCGCCCTCTGGGATTTCCAGAGTCTCCTGAGAGTGAATGTACCTCATGGCTGCTGTGACTTGGGGGTTGTCGGGGCGTTGAGGGTATCTGGAATCGTCCGTCGGCGGTCACAATTGTTTGGCGGAAATCGTGTGGGCAGGAAAAGTTCTAGGGCTCGCTCCACGTGAGTCGCAAAGAGTTGTGCAGCCGAATTTGAGCCGTTGTGGGTGCGCGGGCGGGGCGCACAGGCTCGAAACGGCGAGGTGTGACTTGGCACGTGACAATCTTGGAAGTTGAAGGTCTGCTGGCAAAAAAATGCCGACTTACCTAAGCATCCGTGATTTGATGAGCCTCAGCCAATGGCTTTCAAGGCATCCAGGGGAGGTTGGTGTAAGGCAGCGTGCCTGATAACAGCTCAACATCCTCTCCTTTGGCCTGATAAATCGCAGCAAAGCTTCTTGTTGAGAAAAATGTAAAGAAAAAGATGAAACAGAATCATCCATTATTTCATACTCCAGTCGTGCATCAACCCTTCTGTTGCTGGATGGCCAGCCACTCTCTGCGCTGCTCTCTGCCATCCATCTAGTACTGTCTACATGCTGTCTCCGCCACATCCGCACCAGCCCTCCCGTACTCTGTACCTCGTCCGCCTGCATGACTCTCCCCCAGCTCTCCACCAAAGCTCTGTCCTCCAACGTCGAAGCCAACATCCCCCCCACTACTGTTCCTAAACGTACGTCAGCGCAATCCGCCAGCCTTGCAACTGTTACGCGACACCTTCGAATCGCTGCGGCGCATCTTGTTCGTTCGATTGCACTGAATCGCGCGGATCTGAGGCTCAATTGCGTAGCAAGAGCTCAAGTTGAGTAGCTGCGCAACTGCGGTCTCCCCTCGAACCAAAGTCCGGATACGAGCAGCGAGAGATATCAAGGGCAGGACGACGACGACGACGACGAAACGGAGAAGACGGGCTGAAAGAAAGAGGAAGAGGAAGCCGTCCATACGCTCCCTTACACAAACAACACACCATCCAAACCATCACATAGGGAGAGGCCATTCCACCTCCGCCAACCGCCACCATGTCCATCTTCTTCTCAACCCCCGTCGACATCGACATCGTCCTCGATGACCCCGACAACCGCACCATGGTCGACGTCAAGCTCGACAAGAACCGCCGCGAAAAGGCGCCCCTGTACATGGACGGCGAGTCCGTCAAGGGCGCCGTGACGGTGCGGCCCAAGGACGGCAAACGCCTCGAGCACACGGGCATCAAGGTCCAGTTCATCGGCACGATAGGTACGCAGCTTGACCACTATGACCAGGGCCACCCCGCGCGCAGCCGCAGTTCCTCCTCATCCTCCTCTCTCGCCGGCCTCCTGACCCCTTCCTCGTGGAACGCGCCCGCCATCCGCCTGGGCCTGCAGCGGCATCGGCAGCTTACTGACGGGCTGGTAGAAATGTTCTTTGACCGCGGCAACCACTACGAGTTCCTCTCGCTCAACCAGGAGCTCGCCGCGCCGGGGGAGCTGCAGCACCCGCAGACGTTCGACTTCAACTTCAAG
>NW_020194889.1:0-2167 GCF_003025115.1 Trichoderma citrinoviride
TTATTTAAAAGTTAATATACTAGACTAAGTACTAATTACTTAAGCTATTAATAAACTTAAGGATTAAGTAGCTATTAAAAAGCTTATATTAACTTCTAGCTTAAAGGAATCTCTTTTAAATAGTCTTAATTTTTTAAATAAAGTTATAGACTAACTTTAATAATATAAAGGTATAGTCTTCTTATTCTTTATATACTATTTACAGGGCTTTAAGCCTTAACTCTTAAAATTCTTCCTTTATATATTAGAATATATATTAGACTGTTTTCTTATTACTTATTATCTTACTTAGTAAGATAAATAGTATAGTTTTAAATATACTAATATATTAATACTACTTACTCTTTTATATATTTAGTTAGCTTTTTAAGACCTTATTTTTAATATTATAAATACTTAGTAGGTCTTTTACTTTTATAAGATTTATAATTAACTTAAGTTAACGCTCTTAGGCAAGGTAGTCCTTGCGTTTTTTTAATATTAATAATAACTATAAGCTTAAGGCGCTAATAGCTATAGGCTTAATTTCTAGACTAGCTATTATATAAGCAGTAATGCTATCTTTAAGGTTACTCTTTTTTTAAGCTATGTTTTTAACTAGTTAATAATTTAGCTATAGTAGTATATATACTTTATAACTGTAGATATTTATATTACTTAGTAGTAAAGGAATACTTATTATCTTATTATCTTTAAGATTCCTATTTATTTATCTAGAGATCTTGCTGCTTTATGCTTTTTTATCTTTATCTTCTTAACCTTAATTATCTTAGTTATTAAAGGAGAGATGCTAATAAAAAGCAAGACTAGTAATTAGGTTATTTAATAATAATAATCTTAGCTGTCTTAGTTAATAGCTAATCCTTAATTAATTTTAGTTAGTTAATTAGATTTCCTTAGCTATTTTAGTATTTAGCTAAGATATAGCAGCTTAGTAAAATTAGTTATTAGCTAATTTAAAGGTATTAATACTTAGTAATGCTTAGCAGCTTTTAGTAAAAGCTAGGCTTATAATCTATTAAAATATATATTAATTAGCTTACTTATCTTACTATAATAAGACAGGAATATAGCTTTTACTTATGCTTAATAGCTAGGTTAACCCTTACAGCCCTTATACTAGTACTTCTTATATTAATGCCCCTATTTCTAACACTTTTAAAGCTCCCCCTTAAGTTAAGTAAAATAGCATAATGCAGCCTTTAAGCAGTCTGGATTTTTAACTTAAGGTGTAGATAGCATGCTACTTATTAATAAGAAGAATTTATTCTAAGATCCCTATAGCTGCACTAAGGGATTTTAAATAGTATTAGCAACTTAAAGATTAAGGTTAAAAGAGTAGGTATAGTAGTTAAATATTATATTAATAAGAATGTCTTTATTATAGCTATGTTTTTTAATATTCTATTTACCCTTAGTCTTAGCCTTAATTTAATCTTAATAACCTAGCTCCTTAATCTAAAAGGGATAATATTAATAGCCTAAAATAGCTAGACTATTAAGAAAAATAATATTAAGATTATAATAAAGAGATTTAAAAAACTCTTTATTTTATAAATAAATATAATTCTTACTTAGGCTTTAGTATTTTATATATTTATATTACTAATAGATAAAGTATATATTTAAACACTTATCTTATATATAGTTAACCTTTAAATATAACTATAGTATAAATAAATAAAATATTTTAATAATAATAACCTTACTAAACTAAAAGAAATAGTTAATAGTTTAAATATAATATAAGAATATTACTTATATAAAGTATATTTTTATAGCTATATATATAAAAAGCTATATAAATAATAACTTTAATAGGCTAAATATATAAGAGATATAATATATATTAATATCTATAGCCTATTTTATATTAATAGCTATAATAAAAAAAGATACTAGATTACTTTAATTAATAGCTATAGTTACTTTAGTAAAAGTAAGGTAATTAAAAATAGATAAAGTGCCTAGGAGTTTATTTAATTCTTAATCTAGTACTTTAAAAAAAGAGAGCTATAGTAATAATACTGCAGAATTATATACCTTAATAAAGTAAAGGAGTTTAATAGCTATGCATTTAATAACTAGGCTACTTAATAAAGAACTATTTTAAAGATATTATTAATAAAGTAATATTAATTAAATAAGATTATTAAGAACTTTAATA
>NW_020194890.1:0-2157 GCF_003025115.1 Trichoderma citrinoviride
GGAGGTCAAGATCTTTCAGGCGAGGGTCCTGGAGGCTGAGGACGAGGTTTGAGCTGTAATTCGAAAGGGGGGGGTGGTTTGCTTTGGATTTTTAGGATAAGAGTCGTTCGGCCGGATGCGGCAATCTGGAGCCGGCTGGGGCAGGATTTGGACGTGGTCATGTGTATATTTCGGCGTAGATGAATATCATGTATATATCAAGTAATGCTTTGGCATAGACAGCACGGTATGGCGTTTGTTTCTTCTCGTCTTTCTCTCTATAACGATAATTGCTGCGGGGGAGGCTTTTAACAGGCATTGGGCCATGTCACGGTCGAATAAACCAAACGGTGGACAATCAAGAAACGCCCTTCACATCAAGGAACAGGAGATATAGTCAAGATGACTCAATTGCAATGACGACTAAAATCAAGATTGTTTTCCGCCAAACGCCAAAATTTCCGATTTTTCCCTCGGGATGCTGGTTGTATCATCATCGTCTGTATGTAAAAGCCAGTCAGCCAGCCCAGTAGCGAACCCAGTTCCCCTAGAGCTGCCAAATCAAAAACGCAAAGCAAGCAGTCTGGGGTTCGTTTTTCCGTTTTCGGTTTTCCTCTCTTGTATGTCTGGAAAAGAAGGAAAGAAAAAAGAAAAAAGAGAGTAGTTAGTAGTACAGTGAAGAAGAAGAAAAAAAGTGCAATGAAGGTGAAAAAAAAAATTGGATATCAAAACTCCAAAAAGCCCTCCGCTTCGAGTCTATCCCGTATCCAATCATGCGGCTGTAGTCAGGCAGAGCGAACGCATGTAACTCTTCAAACTCGCGCAACTCGTCTTCTTTGTGCAACGCCCATTAGTGACGGCTCGCGGGCGGTGACGAGAGCGTTCCCGACGACTCAGACTCTCCGTCGATATCTCGGCCGTTCTTAGACATGGGCGAGGCAATGGTCGGCTTGGTCACCTTGAGCTTCTTGATCGGGCTCTCCGCCTTGGACTTGATCTTGTTGAGCACCTTGGGCGACGGCACGTCGTAGTCGGCCTTTTGTTCCTGGCTCAGCGAGCTGCTCTTGATCTTGTCCTTCTTCAACGGAGGCTTCGTCTTGAGGATGACCTTTTTGGTCTGGCTGCTGGGCTTCATCTTCTTCTTCTTGGGGTTGCTAGCCTCCGAGTCGTCGTCGTCGTCGCTCGCGTCTCGCTTCCGGGGGCTCTGGGCCCGAGAGGTCGGCGTGGGCGTGGCCTTCTGAGAGGGCGGAGGCGTCGGTTCGTTCTGGGAACCGCCGCCGTTAATCCTCTGCGCGGCTGCTCGACTGGCATTGCGGCCACTGTTGCCGATGCAGGACCCCATGTGATTATTCAGCCGTGTAACCAGGATGCATCGCTTGCATTTGCTGCACGTAGCGGAAGGGAACGACAGCACGTTGGGCGGCCGCTGCTCGGGGGTGCCGTCGGCGCCGTCCTTCTTGTCCATGTCCTTCTTCTTCTTGCCCCGTCCCGGGCCCGGTCCGACCCAGCTCTGGCCGTAGATGTCGCATCCGGGCTTCTCGATGAAGGGGTGCTTCTTGCAGTAGACAATCGTAGGGTCGGGCTTCCGGGCGCCTTTGCCGTCGGTCGGATAGAGGAGTCGCGGGAGATGGCATCGGGGGCACAGGATATCCGTCGTCGTCTTGAGAGGGTTGCCCTTGAGCAGCACCTTGCCATCTTCGTAGATTGCGGCGTCCGTCTCGATTCGCACGTTGGGACCCGAGTCGGGAGTCGAGCTCTCTGAGGCGTCCGAAGCCAGCTTCTCCACCCGAATGGCCGCGGTCGTCGCCCTCGCCGTCTTCTCCTCTCGGTGTGTCTTCATCAACAGGTCCGACACGATGTTGAACAGCACGTCGTCGAGCACCGAATGCGCCTATGGGGCGAAGAGGCAGGGACTTGTCAGCGACCGCATCACACCAGAGGGACGATTTTTCGATGTCACGGATGAGATTGGCGATGCACGCAATGCAGCAGCATGGCCCGCGGCGACAAGAGACGCCAGCAGCAGCAGCAGCGACAGCGACAAGGCGCAAGGCCCGCGCCCTAGGCTTCGAGCCCCCCTCCAGCCAGAGCGGTTGCTCCAGGCGAAAGAGGTGGGAAACGGGAATTGCAGTTCGGGGTCGCCAGACTCACCAGTTTATCCATGCTCCCAGCGTCATC
>NW_020194891.1:0-2146 GCF_003025115.1 Trichoderma citrinoviride
ACCATGATCCAGACAATCTGCACTCGGACTTCTTCTATCTCTGTAAGTACAATGGAAGCCCAGTGTGCTACTCCCACCAACGTTATTCAGTCTCACAAACCACCCCAGTCAAATAGACGGGACGAAGCATCCAGATCAAGCTTATTCCCCCAGTATTCCACCCCTTCGTGCGCGTACTCATCTGGCATACAATCGGCAACACCAAAGTACCGCCACAGAGCTTCCTTCTTCTGCACTTTTCCAGAGGCAGTGTAAGGCACTTCCTCTTCCTCTTCGAGCAATCGCAGTATCGTCGGCAGCTTATACGAAACCATCCCAGCACGAGCGAGGTCATCACGGATAATTCGAAGGTCGATGTTATGCTGTTGGTCATCGTCGTCTTGCTTGCATAGCCGAACAAGCGCAGCGACCAGTCCGCCGGCCTCGCGGTCTCGCACGGGGAGAACGTGAGCTTCGCTTATATATGGAAGATTCATCAGACGTTGCTCGAGCTCCAGGACAGATATCGTATATTCGTGAAAACGAATCCCTATACAGTCATCGTTAGTTGACTCAGTCTGGCTAGTCCCCTCAAGTTGAGAAAACGTACAGTCACAGGAGTTCCGGCCGTCAAAGTAATAATCTTCACCAACGCGGTGGGCCCGATCCCCCGTCTTGTAGAAGCCGTCGTCGTCAAAGCAAGCACGCGTTGCCTCCCCATCGTCGAAATACCTACGGTAGGTTAGAGAAGCCACAAAAGACGTTCAAGAGCGACAAGGCCTTACCCGATGAACATGTTGGGCGTTTTGACCAGCACTTCTCCATGATCGCCCTCAGAAAGCTTCACGGCAACGCCCGGGAAAGGCTTCCCAACGTACCCCTGCATGATAATAAGCATGTGGGAACAGTATTTACGGTGATATGTATACTGACCTCAGATATGGATGAACCCTCTGGAGTGGCCATAACTCCCCCGCCCATCTCCGTTATGCCGTACCCATTCCGGACATGCGTACCAGTCAAGTCATTGAACCGTTGCGCGAGACAAGGATTGAGCATAGAACCGCTTGTAAACACTAACTTGAGGCTTTTGCATCCATTGACATAGGCGTCGCACTCTTCCTCAGGAAGGCCATGAATCTCGTCGTCGTAATGCTCCACCAACCTCCTCAAAAGCGTCGGCGACACACTCATGTCCGTGATTCTCCCGCCACGCAAGATTTCCCAAAAGTCCCTTGGTTCGGATCCGTTCTTCATCATGTGCAGATTCTCGCCAACGAGCACGCTGTCGATGAGGCCCGTACCCCCGACCCAATGGACGGGACATGATGCAAGATAGACAACCTCGTGAGATGGAGGAGCGTCGGCAAAGTGGAACATCCGCCTCGGTAGAAGAACGCCTTTCGGCAGCCCAGTGGTGCCGGAAGTGAATAGGATAAGGCATCCATCATCTGGAGAGAAGGTCAATATGTCGTCGATTTCCCACTCAACTGGGCTTGTGTTCAGCGCAGCCGGTGCTCTTGACAGCTCAATCAGGCTCAATCCTTGACCTGGCTGAGTGTGTAGATGGTCTCTGAACGTTATGGCCTTGTCAAAAATGGTTGCCTCTGTGAGAAGGTACGTGACTTTCGTCTTCTTCAGGAAGTAACTTGCTTCTTCAGCGTTGACATCGGTAGCTTCGATCCATCAGTAACTTCCTCTAACAGTCTTGAGACCTCTCACTTACAGAGCGGTACGCAAATGCCTCCCAGAGCAGCAATCGCAAAGAAGCTCACAATGAAGTAGTATCCACTGTACGCAAGAAACCCGATGCATCTAGCATCCTTCTTCAGTGATCCATTTGCGTTGAAGGAAGACGCTGGAAGCTGCTCTCTCAGTATGTGACGCAGGTGTATCACATCGCGGATCAAGTCATCATAACCGGCATCGATACCATAGTCGTCATGGAACCACAAGTCAGGCTTCTCGAGGGACATTTGACGGAGTCTGGTGAATATGGCATCGTTCGGAAACTTTTCTTTCGCAATGGGGACGTCTTTGACCAGCGTCGGCTCCATGACTGGACTGCGATAGAGGGCGCCATAGAGCTTCGATGCCGCGATGGACTTGAGCTTTCCAAAGAAGTAGGCGAGAGAGAGCATTTTCGCAATTATAACAAGGGCTCGAC
>NW_020194892.1:0-2145 GCF_003025115.1 Trichoderma citrinoviride
TCCTTTAATTCTTCTTTAATTTATATACTTACTTATTCTTTATTATATAAATTTAAGTTATATTTTTATATTATTATATAGTTCTTTTAATTAATCTGCTATAATAATTACTTTTTTTATATTTTCACTTTACCTTAAAAGTTAAAATACTTCTAGTTTAAATTTATAATTTATATAAAATAGTAATTTCCTTATTAATTTTACTAGTATACTATTATATAAGATTTATACTATTAGTAAGTATTTAACCTAGTTATTTTATTTAAAGTTAATATAGTATTATAAGTATATTTTAATAATTTAGTTAATCCTTTTTATTTATTTATTTATTTATAGGTAATAAGCAGTACTAACTTTATAATTTAATTTAAGTCTAATTATAAGTAATTATTAAAATTTTAAGATAAATATTAATCTTTTATTTAAGATAATTTTATTTAGTAATTTATAATTAGTATAAATATATCTTTAAAACTAATATACTAAGTCTTTAGCTATATTACTTTCTTTTATTAAGATAAAGTAGCTTATTTTTATTAATTAGTTAACTATTATAAAAATGCTATTTTAAGTCTTTTTTATTATTAGTTTTTTTAAAAGTAAAAGCTTAATAATATAATTAAATAAGATTAATTCCTAAGGCTATATTAAAACCTATAAGAGTTATAACTTTTTATAAAAAAGATAGTATCTTGCTTTTACTTATTTATATATAATGTATTTTAAAATAACCTTTTAAACTATTTTCTTAATACTATTAAATTTATAATATTACTAAACTTATTAAGTGGTTTTCCTTATTCTTTAATATTTATATATTAAGTATATATAAATTATCTTAATTACTTTCTTTTATAATTTATCTAGTACTTAAATAAGTCTATTTATTATTAAGTAACTCTTTTTTATAAAGATGCCTTTTAAAAGCTATTCTTTAGTCTAGTCCTTAATATACTTTTTAATATTATTAATAATTAGATTATCTTTTTTAATTATAAATATAGTATTTAATATCTTTAATATTAAGTTTTTATCTTTATTATACTATAGTACTTATACTTATATATCTAGGATTTCTTAAAAATAGTCTAGTCTTTTACTAAGTATATTAGCTTTATTATTTTCTATTCTCTTATAATGCTTAATAATTAAGTTAAACTTTAATAAGTATTTATAATATTTAACTTATCTTTATAAGAGTTTTTATATAATAGTAAAGTAAGTAATATTTTTATAATTTATAAGGATTATTATAAGGAATTTACTTCTTTAATAATAGTTTCTCTAGTGTTTTTTATTAAGTGCTATATAAATTGCCTTAAATTCTTTATTATAAATAGAATATTATAATTCTAGCCTATATAGCTTTTTTAAAAAATAGGCAACTAGTTATAGTTTCTTATTATTATCTAGTTAGCTTAATACTCTTCTTATAGCATAGTCTAATATATTTACCTTAATAGTAATTAGCTTTTTAAGATTAAATATAACTAATACTAGGTTACTAGTTAAAGCCTTTTTTAATATATTAAATACTTCTTATATATTAAATACTTATAAGAATTTCCTTTTTTTTTTAATAAGTTTTATAAGTAATATAGTAATTTTTAAAAAGTTTTAAATAAATTATTTATAATAATTAGTAAGTTTTAAAAAGCTTTAGACTTCCTTTATATTCTTTAGTAGTTATTATTTACTAATAGCCTTAAGCTTTTTAGGATTTATATATACTTCTTTAAGTATAATAATATATCTTAAAAATATAACTTTTTATTAATAAAATTAATATTTCTTTAGTTTTATTACTAGATTTACTTTTTTTAGTATTTTTAATATAAAAGTAATATGCTTTTTATATTCTTTAAGAGTTTCTAAGAAAATAAGAATATTATTAAGGTAAATAATAATAAATAAGTTAATATATTTCTTTAATATATAGTTAATTATTTTTTAAAATATTATAAATATATTAGTTAATTTAAATAGTATTATTAAGTATTTAAATAATTTATAATATATTCTAAATGCTATTTTTTATTTATCTCTTAGTTTAATATAAATAAGGTTATAGGCTTTTTTAAGGTTAAGTGCTATAAACTATTTTACTTTAAATAACTAGTCTTTAATTTTAATTATTAATAGTAA
>NW_020194893.1:0-2144 GCF_003025115.1 Trichoderma citrinoviride
TTAGCTATATAATATAATATATTAATATTCTTTTATAATATATTACTTTATAGCTTTTAATATATTATAATAGCTTTATTTTAAATTATTATTAATATATTATAAGAATAAGCATATATATTATAAACCTTAATATAAAAGAGTTATAAATATTAAATAAGTTTAATATAATTTTATTATTTATTATAAACCTTAATATAAAAAGAGTATAAATACTAAATAAGTTTAATATAATCTTATTAATAAAAGCTTATAGCTTTAGCCTAAAAGGATTATAGCTTTATAATATATTTATAAATATAAAAAAGTAAATAACTTATATTTTTATAAAAAATTTTTAAATAAATATAATTAACCTTTAATCTTTATATTTAAAATTTCTTTTATATTTAATATAAAGTTATAATCTAGTTAATATAATTAAAGTTATACTTTATTAAGACTTTTTTATAATTTTAACTCTCTTTACTTTTTAATATTATTTATAAATGCTTTTAATAAGTTTATCTTTTTTTTTATAAAAAATAAAAACTATAAAAAAAAAGAATAATAAATATAAAAAATAATAAATATAATAAAATATTAATAATATAATCTTATAGCTTTAATTTACTAATTAAAGAAAATAATATAAATTTATAATAACTTATAATCCTTAAATAAACTTTATAAGCTATAGTTTTTTATTATAGCTAACTTTATATTTTTTTTAAAAAAAACTTAAAATAAACTTAAAATAAAAGTAATTTTATAATAAAATATAAATAATATAATCTTAAAACTTTTAAAGTTATTAATAAAAAAGCTATAAAAGTAAGTAAAAAGATTAATTAAAATATAAAAAAAGTAATAATTAGCTAATTTTATAAAAAAATCTAAATAAGAAAAAAACTTATAATTAAACTTTATTATATTAAAAAAAAAGTAATAAATATTTAATAAAAAAATAAGCTAATAGTTTTATATTTATAAAGATTTTACTTATAAAGCCTTTTTTTATAAAAAAAAGTTAAAGTAAATATTAAGTATACTTTTAAAACTTTAATAACTACTTTAATATAACCTTAATAATATTTAATAATAATAAAAGTAAAATATACTTTATTATATTATACTTAAAAAATAAACTAGTAATAAGTTAAATAAAGTTTTAATTTTTAAAATATAATAATTAAAATAAGATTTTTTAAAAATAATATTTTAAATATTATATAAGTTATTTTTTTAATAAGATTATAAAAGTATATAAAGCTACTTATACTTTTATATAGCTATATTAATACTTTAATAAGTCTTTTAATATATTTCTTTATTATTATAAAATTATTATAATAAAAGTAGCTATTTAGCTATTAACCTCTTTTAAATTAGCTTTTTTATTAAGAAATATTAGCTAAGGATTTAAACTAGTATTCTTAACTAAAGGATCCTAGCTATTTAATTAAATATTTATAATATAAGCATATACCTTATAAGTATTATAAAAGTTAGCTTTATATATTATAAAATACATAGGATTTTTTAATAATAATTAGTAAATATACTCCCTTTACTAAATTATATATTTAGTAACTTAAAAAAGAAAAAGGAAACTTACTTTAAGAAGCTAAGGAGAGGAAAGATAGTATATCTTAGCTATATTATAGTTATAATAAAGTAATACTATAGCTAATATTATAATAGTAAGTAAACTATAGCTTATTTATAAAGTACTACTATGCCTTTATATACTAAAGTTATATAACTTTACCTCTTATATTAATTCTGCTAATTAAGAGGTTATTATATATATAGTAATTTATACTAGTTTAACCTTTATAATACTTATAAGGTATATAAGTAAAATAGTTTATTAATTATAATTAATAAAATAAAGAAGAAAAGTAAGAAGAATAAGAGAATTAATAACCTTATTATAAACTTAATAATTATTAAAATTAAACTTATATTAAAGAGAAAAATAGTTTAAATAAGCTAAGACTTTAAAATAATAATAGTATTATTATAATAAAAGAATTTCTAAAATAGCTATAATTATTATTAAAATATTAAAAGTATAAAAAATCTTATTATAAAAATTAATATTAAGCTAAAGATTATATTATTTATAAAAGCTTTAAGTATAATATTAAATACTATAATTA
>NW_020194894.1:0-2107 GCF_003025115.1 Trichoderma citrinoviride
GTTATTTACTTTTTTATACTTATAAATATATTATAAAGCTATAATCCTTTTAAGCTAAAGCTATAAGCCTTTATTAATAAGATTATATTAAACTTATCTAGTGTTTATACCTTCTTTATATTAAGGTCTATAATAGATATTTTATATATTTATATTATAATTATATTTAAGGACTAATTATATATAAAATAAGTATTTAAATATATACTTTATTAATTAATAATATAAATATATAAAATACTAAAGCTTAAGTAAGAATTATATTTATTTATAAAATAAAATATTTTTTAATTCTTTTTATTATAATTTTAATATTTTTTTTAATAGTTTAGCTATTTTAAGCTATTAATATTATCCTTTTTAAATAAAAAAGCTAGGTTATTAAAATTAAATTAAAGCTAAGATTAAAAATAAATAAAATATTAAAGAATATAGCTATAATAAAGATATTCTTATTAATATATTATTTAATTATTATACTTACTCTTTTAACTTTAATCTTTAAGTTATTAATACTATTTAAAGTCTTTAAGTATAGCTATAAGGATTTTAAGATAAATTCTTATTATTAATAAATAGTATATTATTTATACTTTAAGTTAAAAATCTAGACTACTTTAAGGCTATATTATACTATTTTACTTAATTTAAAAAAGAAGTTTAAAAAAAGCTTTTTAAAATATTATAAAAAAGTCTTTAGCTTTTATTTTTATTAATATAAAAGCTATTATTTAAAAAGTTAAAGTTTAAAAAGTTAATAATTCTTTATTTAATTATTTTATAATTAATAAATTATAAAGCTATATTTTTAAATTTCTTTATTTTTTTTCTTTTTAAATAAAAATCTTAATAGCTTTTTTTATATAATATATTTTATTATAATATATATATTTTAAAATCTTTATAAATATTAAGTCTTTTTTATTATATATTTATATATATTTTATTACCTTAAATAGCTATAATAAGCTAATAACTAGTCCTTTTACTTATTCCTTTATATAAGAAAAACCCTTTTAAATAAAGTAAAAAACCTATATACTATATATTTACTTTAATAATAAGCCTTATTTATTATATTTTTATTTATTAATAAAAGTGCTTTATAAGTATAAAGATTATTTTTTATAGCTATATATAAAAAGTAATTATACTTTAGTTTATAACTAGGCTAAGTTATATAAAGGCTTATATTATAAGTAAATATAATATAAGCAGGCTATATAAGGCTAGTATAAGTTTAAGCTTAATTTATATTTTTATCTTTTATAATTAAGTATATAAATCTTATTATAAGTTTAATATAGTTTTTAAGTATTTTTAAAGCTATATAAGCTTAATATAAGCTTTAATTTACTTTAGCTATTTAAATACTTTTACTTACTAGTTTATATATACTTATTATAAGTATATTTTTTATACTTTTTTAACTTTTTTTTTTTTTTTTTTTTTATTATCTTAACCTTTAAATAAGTCTTTTTCTTTTAATAATATAACCTAGTATTAAGCTAAGGCTTATAAGCTATAGTTTAAGCTAGGTTTAAGTAAGATATATTATTAATAATATATATATTATAAATATTAGCTATTAATATATTATAAAAAAAATATATTTACTTTTAAAGTATTTTTAAAGTATTTTTAGTCTTAAGCTATATTAACTTATAATAATATAATATTTTAAAAAAAATAAAAGTAAAGTAAAAGTTAATCTTTTTAACTATTTTAATATTAAAGTAAATAATAATAATAATAATAATAATAGTATTATACCTGCCTTTACTTTTAAATAATATAAGACTTAAGCTTATATTAGTAATACTTTAATAACTTTATTAATAACCTCTGCTCTTTTTATTAATAATAATAAAAGTAATAATACTAATTTTAATATTAAAAGCGCTTTAAACTTAGCTAAAGATATTTTTTAAAAAAAAGGTTATAATAAGTAAATAAGCTTTTTTATATTATAGCTTTTAACCTTTATTAAATTAATAAATTTATAAGTTAAGTAAGCCTTAAGTTTAATATAAAGTAATAGCTAATATTATATTAAAAGTAAGCTTATTTTATCTTTTATAAAGTATATATTATATATATATAAAAT
>NW_020194895.1:0-2104 GCF_003025115.1 Trichoderma citrinoviride
AATTGCCCTGCTAGCCTCCGATCTCGCCAACATGTACAGGTGGACGCAACTCAGCTTTCAATGAGTACCACTCTAAAGCGCATCGAGCTATAGCCGACCCTTTCCACACCTTGCCTGAACCTACAGACTCCCCTTAAACATTCTACCGAGCTGCCTTCCCTCTTCTTAGTCGTAGCTTATACAAGCCATCCCGCTGAACATCAACTTGCAAGATCCCCTCTGCGCGCTTACACGAACGGGTTCCAATTACTTCCGGGATAATTTCCTGTCTTTTTAGAGAATATCCTGACTGCGGTTTCATGGTCAACACGATTGCATGGCTATAGTCGGCTGTAGAGATGAATTCTCCGTCACGGCTGGGAAAAGAGTCAGGTAAGGCGGGCTTACGAGTATCCGCTGCCCCCCACTGGAGTTTTCGTTTGGGTCCCCATCCGATGTTCATCTGGAGTCCGGCGAACGAATGTCGCAATACGGAGATTGAACTTGATGCAGGACAGCACTCGTATAAACCGACAAGCTCAGACAAGGAAATCTTCCACTTTCAGAGTTCTCTAACAGCGATCATCATCGTACCGACCATCAGATAGGGACATCACGAGAGGAAATACCAAAAGAATCGGAGAGCAAAGACATGAACCTACCGGAGCACCTCCCGAAGTTCTCCAACAAACAAACCTACCCCACGGCCCTTGTTCCCCCGCGCTACGGGGCTCTTTTTGGGGGCGCATCTTCCATTCTCCCAATTTTCTTCCTTCTTAGTGACCTTACCTGAAGCCCCCCCCAGCTCCATTTTACCCCGCCGAACCGCGGGGCTTTGCGTGCGTGCGTGCGAGTTGCGAGCTCAAAGAGCAAGCATTGGACCACCTCATACAATTGACGACGATATTAATCCGCGCTTTCTCCAACTTCCTTCCTTTACTGGATTCTCTCCTTGTTCTGCAATTCTTTACTTTTTCTTCCTCTCTTCTTCAAGTTTTCTTCCTGCAATTCATTGTCTGCTCTAGATACCCTCCCCGTCGGTGCAATTCGCAGCATCTCCTTCACGTCTTCATCCCCTCCTTTCTCCATCTCACATCACCACCAAAATGAGCCGTCCCAAGGTCCTCCTCCTCGGCAAGATTGACCAGTAAGCTCACCATATCACTCTCTACATGACTCCCCCTTTCCAGCTTCTTCTCCAGACCAAAAGCCATGCGACGACACAACAGCTAACGTGAAGACACCAGCGCCCACGACGCCTGGTCAACCATCGCCGACATCGCCGAGGTCATCAAGCCCAAGTCCACCAACAGAGCAGACTTCATCGCAGAGTGCCGCTCCGGCGCCCTCGACGGCATCAGCGTCGCCTACCGCACCTTTGACTCCGTCTCCGTCACCGGCAAGATTGACGGCGAGCTGCTCGACGTCCTGCCCAAGACGCTCAAGTTCATGTGCCACAATGGTAAAAAAGACACACACACACCCCCCCAACTCCTCTCCCCTTCTCCCACGGAATTGTGCTAACCGTGTCGATACAATGCAATCCAGGCGCCGGCTACGACCAAATCGACGTCCAAGCCTGCACCGCCCACGGCGTCCACGTCTCCAACACGCCCACCGCCGTCGACGACGCCACCGCCGACGTGACCATCTGGCTCCTCCTCGGCGCCCTGCGCAACCTCCCCATCGGCATCCACGCCCTGCGCGCCGGCAAGTGGCGCGGCAACCCGCCCCCCGCCCTCGGCCACGACCCCCAGGGCAAGATCCTCGGCATCCTGGGCATGGGCGGCATCGGCCGCAACGTCGCCGCCAAAGCCCGCGCGTTCGGCATGCGCATCCGCTACCACAACCGCTCCCGCCTGAGCCCCGAGCTCGAGGACGGCGCGGAGTACGTCGACTTTGAGACGCTGCTCCGGGAGAGCGACGTCCTGAGCTTGAACCTGCCTCTCAACGTACGTGCTTTATACACCATTCATACCACCACACCCCCTCTACTTTCTAGTTTCTAACAAACAAACTCCCAGCCCAAAACCCGCCACTCCATCGCCGCCCCCCAGTTCGCCCTCATGAAGCCCGGCATCGTCATCGTAAACACCGCCCGCGGCGCCGTCATGGACGAGGCCGC
>NW_020194896.1:0-2102 GCF_003025115.1 Trichoderma citrinoviride
CTGGGACCTGGACAGCGGCTGCGCGAGCCCGCATCGGACGCACACCTTTCGGCCCGTGGGCCACATACCGCGCTCGACCGCCGGGCCCAGGAGCGGCGGCCACAGCCACGGCGTCACGCACCTGGCCTTCTACCCTTTCGACGCCGACGCCTTCCTGTCGAGCTCCTACGACAAGACGCTCAAGCTGTGGGCCACTGCCAGGGCGGCCCTGTCTGCAGAGTTCGACCTGAATGCCACCGTCTACTCGCACGCCTGCAGCCCGATCGCGGCCCATCTGCTCGTCGCGTGCGCCACCCAGCACTCCAACGTCCGCCTCGTGGACCTCAAGTCGGGATCGGCGGTGCAGGCCCTCGTCGCCCACGGCGGTCCCGTCCTCAGCACGGCGTGGAGCCCTCGCCACGAACACGTCCTCGTCAGTGGCCACGCCGACGGCAGGGTCCGCGTCTGGGACGTTCGACGCGCCGGTGGCGTTGTCGCGCAGCTCGACCAGGAGGACTCGCTGGGCGTCGTGCACCGCTTCAGGCACGCCACGGCGTCTGGCTCCGACTGGGGCAGCATGCCGCACTTTCGCGTCTCGGCCCAGGCCCACGACGACGCCGTCAACGGGCTGCAGTGGACCGACGACGGCAGGTACATTGTGTCGGCTGGCCTTGACCGCCGCATCAGGGTCTGGGACGCCGACACGGGGGCCAACACGCTTGCCAGCTTTGGCGCCATTGTGCAGAACCAGCACGCCAAGACTGCGAGCTTCCTCGTCACCCCGTCGGGCCTCTCCACCGGCCGCCAGCTGCTCGTCTGGCCCAACGAGCAGGAGATATTGCTGCTGGACCTCCACGACGGGACTGTCATGAGTCGCCTGCGGAGCCCCGGCTCGACGCACTCCACGGGCGTCCGGGGCAGCGAGGCGGGGCGGAACCGCATCACCAACATTGCGTGGCGCAGTGCAGGGGGTGGCAGTGGGCAGGTTGGGCCTGCCATGGGAGGCGGCAACTCGATCGGGGCCATTTACAGCGGCCATCTGGACGGGCAGATACGAGCGTGGATGCCGCACGTGCCGGGGCCAGAGGATGCGGACGAGGACGAAGAGGCTGGCGAGGACCAGCAGGCCAAGCAGAGGAAGAGGAAGGCCATTGAGAACGCATATAGAAGCCTGATGGGCAAGGAGGTCAAGTTTACGTAGGATGTTTGCCGGACGTGGTTGCATATCCAGCCAAAGCCAGATATAGCAGGGAGGTGTATAGATGGCTAAAGCCCATGTCAGTGCAATCTACCAACACAACGTCGTAAATTCAAGAGAATCCAAAACTCGCTAGCCGTTCCCAGACGCCACTCCCCATCATGACTCGAAGTCTTTTTCCCGAGCTCTCTGCGTAACGATACCTAGTGACTATACTTTGTACACCCTCAGACGACGACAACGAAGCAAAGCCAGCCATCAGGGTATGCAGCCTCCCTCATCATCTCCCCCAAGGGCGCGCTGAAAGGGGCCGGCACGCCGTGGAGCACGACGCTCGCCAGCACGGGATCCCGACTGCTGGGGAAGAGCGTGGGCATGAGGTCCTTGAGGGCCTGCCCCAGCAGCTTGGGCTTGCGGTCCGGCGCGACGACGGGGACCAGGGACTGGACGACTCTGAAGGAGCCAGCTTCACCGGCTGCAGGGGCGGCGGCGGCGGGGGCATCATCACCATGACCACCACCACCGCCGCCGCCGCCGCTTGCAGCGTTTGAGGGGGAGGGACTCGAGGGGACGTAGATGCGGATGGGGGCGTGCTTGAGCGTGGCCGGGGCGTTGAGCAGGCGGGTGTGTATCTTGGCGAAGGCGGCGTAGTCGTTGTCGATGACGGAGTTCCAGAGCTGGGGGGGGTGCTCTTTGGACATTTTCATGATTTGGTTGGCGTTGCCGTAGCGGATGAAGTCGGCCTGCGGTTGGCAGCATGAGTAAGAAAAAAACGCAAATAAAACAAACTGAAACTCTCCCTGCTTTTGTGTGTATGTATGTGTCTTGTCTCTGTGTCTTTGTCTCTCTGTATGTGTCTATCTGTGTGCTTTCCCGTCCATCTTTCAGGACCGGTGTGATGAGAGGTGCATGAAGGGGGGGGGGG
>NW_020194897.1:0-2080 GCF_003025115.1 Trichoderma citrinoviride
GCCAGCTGAATGTAAGCTTGCCCCCCTTGACCCGCATGATGATGTTCTGTTTTCTAACTTGTATGTTTTCCCAGGCCATCGTTGAAGGCGAGCCCCCGGCCATGCCTGACGAAGGCTACAGCGATCTGGCAAAGGACTTTGTCAAGCAATGTCTTCACAAGATTCCCAAGATGCGCCCGACGTACGCTCTGCTGCTCAAGCATCCCTGGATCCAGTCACTCTCAAAACCCGAGACAATTGACGAAGTTGCCGAAGAAGGCGACGCCGCAGACAAGGTAGCCGAAGCAGTGGGCCATATAGATCTCAGCTCGGGCACCGAAGATGCCGAGGTTGCGGAATGGGTCAAGTCCGTGCTGAAGAGGAACGCTGAAGGGCAGAACGGGAACGGCCCTTCCAAGCCGGCGCTCCATGCCGCGCCGCTGGACAGCGTCAGCCCACTCGGAAGTCCTATGCTCCACCAAGGCCGATGAAAAGCCCACCCAAAACGGACCGCGTATCACCGAAACGAGTCATGAGGAATATGGCAGAGACCCGTATTCTCCGATCGCAGCATCAGGCACAATCTAACCCCCGGGCTAGCCTAAACAAAAGCAAGGAGTCGGCGCCATGACATGTTGCCAACAGGAGCTGGTATCTGCGTTAGTTCGGTCTATCAACATGGATCAGACAAAAGCAACGAAAGCAACGAAATTCGGGGAGAAAGTGGATGAGGCAGACAAACCATTCACAGGTCGAACGGCTCTTCCTCTGTACAAATACGAAGCAAAGGTGTTGAAGAAGATGGGAGGAAAAGCGAGAGCATTATAAAGGAAGAGCTAACTCACTTGCGTCCTCAAAAAGTCATGCGAATCCAATCAGTCAACCACCCGCACGCTCACCACCTATCGGGTCCAAATTCTTTGACGAGAATTTTATTCATCTGTTTTTTTTTTACATCAAAGGGAGCTATAAGCGGCGATACTTCGAGCTTTTTACTTTTTCCTCCTCCATCTCGTCTTCATCTCTCTCATCATCTCATCATCGGCGCGAGCTTTTTCTTGATTTACAGTTTTCTGTTTGTGGCTCGGTGTTCCTTTTTTTCCTGCGCTCTCTCATATTATATATGCATATATATATATATATCTGTACCCTGGCGAGGAGAGATTGGACCGAGACGGGCGATGGGTCGGCAGGGAAGGGATATGGGAGGCCCGGGCGGTGGAGGATATGCTAGGTATATGGTGTATACGGCGGGAAGGGATATTTGGGAGTTTTTTTTTTCTGTTTTTCTCCCTTTTGCTTTCTTCATAGTCTTTGCTTATTTTTTGTGTGTGCGCAAAATCTTTTTTTTTCTTCCCTGTTTTCTGTACGTATATGAAGATGGTTCGGGCCAAGCATACGAAGGCAATACATGCATAGTAATATACCATTTATGGGTGCTAAACCGGCCCTTTTTCTTTGCCTCTCGATGAGTGAAATGGTCTTGGGGAGTGTTTTCAGGGTCCATCCATACTACTGATGGGCGATTTCATTATGCTCGGTTGACTTCATTGAATGTGACACTAGTCTCTCGACCTTACTGATTGCGAACTTCACAACAGAGAATTCTTCATATATGTAGTCAAGTTCATATTGCCTACTGCCAACGAGTGTGGGTATTTGTTTGAAAAAGAAAATCATGGCACATGACAAATACATAATGGACATTAAGAAAAGTCCAGTCATACACAAGATATCTCGAAAGATTTGGTTTGCTGTCTCCCCTTTCCACATCCATTAACTCAACCCCCCCCCCCCCCCCCCGACTCTCTTAGATCCATACCTTACAACACTGACGCCATTGAAAGCTGGTCCTTATTAGCATTACTACTTGCGTGTATTTCCGAGGCGTTTATTCGTGTGCGTTTTGCTTTTTGTACAGGAAAAAAAACCCTCCGGTGCTGTTGTCGCATTTACGAATAGTCGTCCTTCACGCGGCGGCCGTCGTAGGAGCGGCCGCGCGAGCCGCCCTTTGTGCTGCGCCGACGGGGCAGCGCAAAGCCGGTGTTGCTGCGGATGCCGAGGGCGAAGCAGATAACGGCGAGGAGGAGCGCGGCGTAGG
>NW_020194898.1:0-2080 GCF_003025115.1 Trichoderma citrinoviride
TAGTCGAGGAACCGGAACACAAGCTGCAGATTCGTCAGTCAGGCATGTCTGCATGCTCATCGCCAATTAAACTTACATGACAGAAACGCTTCATATCTTCCTTTTCTTGGTAAGACGCGTCCGGAGAGAGTTGATAGCGCAGTATGTGCATGAGCTCCCCAAGTATCTGATCCTTCTCTGCCTGGCTGCTCCTGGGCCCTAAAAGCACGTGAAGCACGAGATATGGAAACAAGAACTCAGCAGTAGATAGGTCTTTGACGCGAATGATTCGTGCGAGAGGTTCAAAGATCATATCTGCATGTGGATGCTGCCCCTTTCGTAGAAGTTCTACAACAAAAGCTCGTAGCCAGTTGCCATAGAGCCTTCCCGGATGAAAGATTGGATATTCCACAGCCTGGGGATTCATGGGCGCGACCATGTATCTCGAGTTCAGAAACGGTGCAACCACTTCCCGCACGTATTCTGGTAGGGCCATCCATTTGCGATAAATGTCGCTGCCACCACTCATTCCAGCCGCATGGGCGTTACAAGCTGACCTGATCTCGCATCTCTCAAGCAGCTCTTGCATGGCGTACGACAGAAATCCCTGGAGTCTCATGTCGGTAGTAGAAAGAAACGACGGCACTAGCACCTCTTGGAGCAGAAAGAGCACGAAATCAGTGGCTTCTTCCATTACTTCAAAGTTTTCCAACACCACGATGGACCGCTGCTCTCGTACTGCTTCGATTCGATTTGCGTCCAAGCACCCAATAAGTCCAACACACTCAACGCAGAGTCGAGTGATGTCAATATGGACCCCGTTGTACTTGCACGCGCAGTCGAGGAGAGCCCGCAATAGCGTAGCAATCACGCCGTCTGGTCGCTGGCTGATAGCAAGGGTGTAGAGCGCGCTTTGGTTACTTCTCAAGTATGGTGCTAGGTCGACCAACGCCTGGTGAACAACCCCGGAATAGTCGTGACCAATTCTCCGCGAAAAGACCTCCAAAGTATCTTCGAGGGCAAGAGGCGGCCGAAATGCCTCAAGTTTAGCTTCGATATCACGCAGAGCTTCAATGTAAGATAGCGACGGGAGCTTTGTGATGTGCTTTTGCACGATATGCTCGGATTTTTCCAAGAGGTTGCTGAGCATCTCTTTTATTGTCGTCATCGCCGCGGGCTTCAGCAAGGACCAGTAGCGCTTGACGATGAAGAAAGTAGCCTCCAGCAGAGCCTCGACATCTTCTTCGTCAAAGTACTTGAGCATTGCGGCCCAGCATGAAATGGCTGCTTCGCGTAATGAATCTTGCGAAGCAGCAGATAGAAGACAAGCCGATATCTACACGCAGAGTCAACTAAGCGGTCGCAGTCGCATTTTGCCTTTTGACATACCTGTGGACGTGCAATTCTTGCATATGATTGGCATATTCGAACTATTTCTTCCAAAGCGCGAATGCAGCGTCTCTGTTCAGTTACCTGTGGATGGATGGATATTGAATCATTTATAACGTCGGTAAACCGTGTCATAAGGCCGAGAATGTGCAACTGCAGGAAGCGCCCAACCAAGTCTGTCTTCTTGTTCCTTGTCTCTTTCACAGATCCCAAGCTCATTGATGCCATCATTGTTAAAGCTTTGTGTACCTAAACACCGTTAACACAAGCTGGAAAGGGGACGAATGGACTTTATGAGAAACATACCTGTCGTTTCCGCGATGCATCGGCGTCTGCTGCCGCCTTCAAGAGCTCTATGGTGGTCAACATGGGCTCCGATTGAACGATATCAGCAAGGCTAAGAGCGTGGAAGTGAGGCGATATCTCATCTAGGCTAGATTTGACAAAATCTTCGATGTTTTCCGATTCTTGCAACATCAAAAGTGATAGTACCGAGGCTGTGTTTTGACTGTCCATGAGAGGACGCCAGATCTCAGTCTCTTGACGTGCTTCTGCAATCTTCTGAATCACATCTTTGCGTTTGTCCAGGACAAGCCATGGGAGCGCATGGCTTTGTATGAGCAGAAGGAGCTCGTTGACAGATATCTGCAGCAGCTCTGCTATGGCTCGGCTTCGCTGGGGCCGTTGGACTATATCTTTGGTCGCCATATAG
>NW_020194899.1:0-2079 GCF_003025115.1 Trichoderma citrinoviride
AGGAGTGATCTGCTCAGAGAGAAAGGGACTGAGGCAAAGAGAGACAAAGAGAGAGAGAGAGGATATCCCGTCGACATGCTGCCCCCAATCCCCGTCCTCGCCGACTACGGCATCTCGCCCACCCACGGCTTCCTCCCCGGCACCCTCCCCCTGACCCGCCTCCCGGACCCCTACTACAACAAGTGGGAGGCCATCGTGGCCAACCTGCAGGCGCTCATCCTCAGCCGGCGCCTCCGCGGCGTCATCGACCGGCTGCCGGTGCTGTCGACGGTCGGCCTGGAGCACGACGCCGAGTGGCGGCGGGCCTACTCGCTGCTCTGCTTCATGGCCCACGGCTACATCTGGGGCGGCGACGCTCCGGCGGACCGGCTGCCGCCGCAAATCTCCATCCCGCTGCTCGACGTGTCGCGGCGCCTCGAGGTGCCGCCGGTGGCCACGTACGCCGCCGTGTGCCTGTGGAACTTCAAGCCGCTCTTCATGGACGAGGACATTGACAGCCTGGAGAACCTGGCCACGCTCTTCACCTTTACCGGCGCCATCGACGAGTCGTGGTTCTACCTCGTGTCCGTCGCCATCGAGGCCCGCGGCGCCCCCATCATGTCCCTGATGCTGACGGCCTTTGCGGCCGCGCGGCAGGGCGACTCGGCCACGGTCACACGGTGCCTGCGGGCGTTTGCCGAGCGGCTGACGGACCTGACGAGCATCCTGCAGAGGATGCACGAGAGCTGCGACCCCGTCATCTTCTACAACCGCATCCGGCCGTTCCTCGCCGGCAGCAAGAACATGGCCGAGGCCGGCCTGCCGTTTGGCGTCATCTACGACGACGGCACGGGCAACGACGCGTACCGCCAGTACAGCGGCGGCAGCAACGCGCAGAGCAGCCTGATCCAGTTCTTTGACATTGCGCTGGGCATCCAGCACCGGCCGACGGGCGAGAAAAGGGGCGACAGCTCGTCCTCGTCCGAGCCGGACCACCACCGCGGCCGCAGCGGCAGCGCCCGGCACAACTTCATCCAGGACATGCGCAACTACATGCCGGGCCCGCACGCGCGCTTCCTCGAGGACGTGTCGCGCGTGGCCAACGTGCGCGAGTACGTCGAGGAGCACGCCGACGACGCGCAGCTGTGCCTGGCCTACGACGCCTGCCTGGCGATGCTGAGCGCCTTCAGGGACAAGCACATTGCCATTGTGACGCGCTACGTCATCACGCCCTCGCGCCAGATGCGCGCCCGCAGCAGGTCGCGCAGCCCCGAGGTCGCCCGCCGGACGCCGCTCAACCTGGCCGTCGCCTCGCGCAAGGGCGAGGGCAAGAACCAAAAGGGCACCGGCGGCACGGCGCTGATTCCTTTCCTCAAGCAGGCCAGGGACGAGACGGGCGAACCGGCGGTGGAGGAGTGGACGAGGCGCTTCATGAAGAGACAGGTGCGGCAGGAGGGCAGCGGGGACTTCTTCTTGGGCAAGGAGGACGACGGGGCGCCGTCGGAGACGGAGGATGTCGAGGTCAAGGGGCTTGCGTGGACGTGGACGATGGAGGACGAGGTGGGCGGGCTGTGCTCGTATTGATGGGTTGGTGTGTTGATGTTTGACTTTTGATTCATGGCAGTTTGGCGGGCGGTTTACTCTTCTTTTCTTTTCTCTTTACTTTCTTTTCTCTCTTGAGTTAATCTCGCAGTCTTGGTTGGAGATAGACAAAGACGCATACGCACCGAGGAAGTTGGACCATGAATGACGGATTGCAACGAGGACGATGGTGCGGAAATTGGATTAGTTCATAGACATTGGATATTCTCAACGATCTAGCCTCAGAGCATCTTTCAACACATAGACTGCTCTACAATGCTATTCGACTCCTCTTCTCTTTCTCTCATTCTTTTCTCGATGATGCAGAAACTTATCGGCGCCAAGTAAAACCTCAGCCGCAAAATGTGCCATTCCCATCACCCTCCCAACAAGGGTCTTCACTCTCAGCAGGAAACCATGGAAAGACGTAGCAAACATTCCACCCCGTTCTGGCCCTTCTTTGCCTTTTTATTTTTCATTCGCCTCCTATCTTGCTTTTTCTATTTCCTTGATTTGACA
>NW_020194900.1:0-2074 GCF_003025115.1 Trichoderma citrinoviride
CACAGGCTTGTTAAACCGAGCCCAGAACTTGCTGAGCGTTGCAATGTCTAGGTCGGAAGAAAAATAGTCATCGGCACCACTGCAAAGATTAGCCAACAGCCCCGTGTTGCTTCAACAGACTCGGCAGAGTGGCCAACTTACCCCTTGGCATAGAGGTCGTAGAACCTCTGCGCCGACACTGGTGCGCCCAACATGCTAAACGACTGCTCGCTGGGCAGACAGTCTCCTCCCCTCCCCTCGGCGATCATCTTGGCCGCATACTCGACTTTGGCTTTGCAGTCAGGGAACATCATCTCTGCGCCCTCTCTATCCGAGACGGGAGCCTGGAGGATGAAGCCATCCACTGGAGGATTGGAGTATCTTGGGTAATTGGCATACTCCACGCAGTCCTGGAACCTGTCAGCGTGTTAAGCTCGAAATGTATCTTGCATGTAGATGAAAATACCTGGCAACCCGTTGAATGACCAAATAAGATAATCTTTTCTCGGTTGATAGCCCGCAAGTACTTGACAAGGGCCGCGATGTCGTGGACATCATCTGCCAGGCTCGCTGTTCCGAATCCATCGAAGGAGCTCCTCATCCGTATCTCAAACACAGAATAGCCCAACTCGGGCAGCTTCTCCAGCTCTCTGGCAACATGTCGGATGTACCCCGTGGTATGAGGGCCATCTTTCAGGCCACCAATGAAGACGATGGCGTTTCTGGATGCTGTGTTACCCATCTCGTAGGCAACAGAGCCTCGAGTAGGCGACCGGTAAGGGTGAGCCAGAAGAGGAAAAGGCTTCTCCATCTTGTCTTTGATGATTAGGTCTATGAGGCTGGTTGGAGATGTTGAATTGAGGCTTCACAGTTCTGGAGCATCGAACGATGCACATAAGAGGTGGGTTTTATGCCTCAGGGGAAACGCGTACAGTGGAAGACGTGTTAAGGTACCTCTACGTCATTAGGTACAGGGACATGACTCTGGAAAACAGCTGACAAGGGGCCCCAATGCTGTCATCTTGAGGTTCAAGGGCAAGGCCGCTGACGGATAGGGCAGATACACAGTGCTAGTACCAGTTAGCGTCTGCGGCTAGTCAGTTATTCTCCGCTCGGCTGCTGCTGCCCAGATGCCGTCAGGCGCGATCGACATCTTCCAGAGTACAAATACAGTGTCAAACACAAAATTTACTGTACTTCTAGCTCCCCACCAGCCGTGCTTCACATCGAACGGCATCCATTCATCGTCAACCTCTTCGTCAGCCTTCTGTCAAAGCAGCTCTTGGTGAGCAAGTGACAAAGCCACCATCAGACGAATCACCTCTTCAGACTTTAGCACCTCAACTTAATTTCGATCCTCTTATCCACGCCCGGACGGTGCAAACGGGAGAGTGGCGAGAGATCATGTGCAGGTAAAGCTGGCCGAAAAGCTTTGTGTCCGGTTATAGCGGACCATGGAGACAAGTCCAGCGGCCAAGGAGCGAAACGAACTGTTCCAAAAGGTGAGTCGTTGGACATGTATCTTGACAAGAAGACGGGAGAGCAAATCTGATGCTCTGTGTAGTTGAAGCCATGCTGCGTTCAAGTGAGCCAGCTGGCGATCCGGGAGGCGGGAGACCCAAAGTCGCATCGACAAGTGCTGCAGCTGGTCGACCAAATCCTCGACATCTTGAACCAGCAAATCTCTACCAACCCGCTCGCCCTGGACGAGAAGCTTGCTGAATATGTTTTCTTCCCTCTCCATCACATCTTTCGCCAGCTGGAACGATACCCTATGACCGTAGTGGAAGACTGCGTCAAGTGCCTGACGATTCTCATTGTCCACGGGTGGAAGACCAAGATATCCGCCCAGCTGGTGCAGCAGATATTCAGCTTCCTCATCTTCATCATCGATGGTGTTCCGGGATCGCCCAAGAGGGACATTCCCGAAGAGACGGTGCTCGAGGCTTTCCGGGCCGAAACTGCGCTTCTCACTACAGCGGGCTCGTCCCCTGTGGCGGCAGCAGGGCTCTCCGAGCCCGAATCGATACCAGCCCTTGGCCATGGAATTACCGTCATGCTAGACGCAGTAGCCGAAGGTGCAAGCGCAGAGATT
>NW_020194901.1:0-2054 GCF_003025115.1 Trichoderma citrinoviride
GGTACCTAGGCTGCTTTGCACTGCCGCTAATTGATTGCTCACTTACACGGGCCCTGGACTGGTTGATCCCTCAACGTGTAAAGACTCATCATGCCTCCTAAATCTAGGCCTTGTCTATCCTCAACTCATCTATCCCAGTAAGAAACAGAATCACCAACGCATATGCACCGCCTGGACCCCCTAAAAAGGAACCCTCGGCGCAACAGCCCTCCAAAAGTCACACCTCTCCCCCCTCCCCCCCTCCCACGTCCTCCCATCCGCCAGCCGAAACGAATTCACGACGCCCTCCCCGCCGCGCACGTAGTAGCTCAGCTCCTCCGTCACAGTCACCAGCTCGACCTCCCCGCCCGTAGTGTTGAGGTTCAGAAACGTCTGGTTCCGCGCGCTAAACGCCGGCCACGCAATAACATTCCCCGAGCGACTACTCTCGTCATCGTCGTCAACGGGCACCGTGGCATTCGCCGCGCCGGCTTTGGCATCGCTCACGGAAATGAATGGGTTCTGTCGCGATATAAAGCTTCCCCAGATACGGCGAAAGCTGTGCTGGAACCCGCGGCCGGGGTTTGACGACGCGAGGTCAAAGTATGCGCCGAGATCTGCACCGTGATAGGCCGGGTCGAGCGAGTACTGGTACTTCCATGCGCGGCGGCCGGAGCCGGGTTCGCTGAAGGTCTCGGCGAGCCATTGCGAGGGGCAGTGGAAGGTGGATTCGGCGGCGAGGTTGAAGGCCGTCTGCTGGATGCCCGTGGCCATGCCCGAGACGAAGTTGGCGTTTGGGCCGGCGTCGCCGAGGGTGTCGAAGCGGGTGCCGTTGTCGCCGGGCTGGGCGGCGGCCGTGTCGTAGATGCGGTTGAGGGCGGAAATGTCAGACCTTGTCAGGTGGGGGAGGGTGGAGGAGATGAAGGCGTCGAAGGAGGATTTGGTGGTGATGTTGGGGTTCGTTAGGGGGACGCCCTCGTCTGCGTTTGTCTAGAGTCCGTCAGCCTCGGAGGGTACTCATCAAAGATGGGTGAAGCAGGAACATAAAGGGGGGAGGAGAGAGGTTATACCCCGATCAAGAGGTGCTTGCCGCTGACTTTGCCGCAGGCGAGCTGTGCCGAGGGCCGGTGCTGGATGAAATCGTGGTCGATGACGGGCAGCCAGGCGAAGCTGCCAAAGTAGCCCCTGGACGTCGAGACGAGGCCGCTGGCGGTTTGCAGGGCCGTCGTGTCGGCGGCGACGAGACAGTCAAACACGCTGGAGTGGTTTCTCAGAGAAGACGCCTTTCCACAGCCTGCTGCTTCGGCAAAGGCGTGGTAGTTGCCGGTAGGGACGCCATCGTCGAAGGGATAGATGGGAGGAACGTATGTGCTCGCCAAGATGATCTAGATGCAGTCAGGCATCTCACTACTGAGACTGTTCAGAAGAACAAAGGGGGCTACAAAGGCAACATACGCCGCTAAACAGTCCTTCTTCCCTCCCACCGTACGCCAGCGCCTGGTACATGGCCGACGCCGCGCCAGACGACTCTCCGCCCACAGTGACGCGCCTCGGATCGCCGCCGAAGCGGGAAATGTGCTTCTGCACCCATTGCAGGGCGAAGCGCTGGTCCAAGAGGCCCGCGTTGAGCCTGCCGTGCCGCTGGATGTCTGGAGAAGCCAGCTGGCCGAATGCGCCGAGGCGGTACTGGATCTCGACGGTGATGAAGGTGTTGTTGTTTGTGTTTATGAGGGCGCTGGGGTCGTAGGAGGCGCCGAAGACGGAGTAGCCGCCGCCGTCTGTGTGCTTGTCAGTTTGATGCCGCTTCAATGAGATGCTGACGAGTGACAAGACGTACGGATCCAGACGAAGACGGGCAGGTTCTCGGCATGAGGCGGCGCGTAGACGTTGAGATAGAGACAGTCTTCGTTGCCGAGGGCAGAGTTGAAGCCGTAGACGGACGGCACGCCGTAGGCTCCCGACTGGGGACACCAGGGGGGTTGATCTACGGCCGAGACGAGGCGGTTCGGGGTCGTGGCTTGGGGGGGTTCTTGGGGGGCTTGCCATCGCAGGTTTCCGACTGGCGGAGCGGCGTA
>NW_020194902.1:0-2049 GCF_003025115.1 Trichoderma citrinoviride
CTGCTGCTGCTGCTGAGCCTGCTGCTGCTGCTGCTGAGCCTGCTGCTGCTCCTGCTGTTCCTGCTGCTACTGCTGCCGCTCTTCCCGTCGGCGCCGACGCGCTTCGTCGCGGGCGACAGCCGCGCGGATGGCCTCCGGGTTTCCCGGAAGAGACTCTCGGCCTGGCGCCGGAACAGGGAGCCATTACGGCCCCTGCCCCGGATGCCCTCCACCCGGTGGACGCCTCCCTCAGCTCGGCGGGTCCAGCTGGCTATAAGTACTTCTGTTAGTCCAAGTATCTAGTATCCACTAAAGAATGTGGAGCACATACATTGTTGTTGGCCTCGGCCTTGGATTCTTCTCCTTGTCCTTGTCTTTGTCCTCGTCCTTGTCTTTGTCCTTGTCTTTGGCCACGGCCATGACGACGACCACGACCACGGTTTCGGCCCCGCTCGTCATAACGTTCCACCTGACTAATCAGGCGTGACAGATCGTTGACAATATCGGGCATGCTATCACAAACTTATCAGTGTCTGAAGGTACAAATCATATAGGACATACTTACGTTGCAGTTGGACTTGGCGGAGATGTCGTAGTACTGTAGGTTCTTCTTTCGGTGGAAAGGTGATTGTCCTGCAAACACGGACAAGATCTATACGCTTTGTCAATAGGGCTGGCTGGGTATCTGACAATAAAGTGTAAACGTACGGCATAAACTTTTCGGGGGAAAAAGAGGAAAAACACGCGCTTTGAGCCAGAGTATCTGCTCTCGAGAGTCAGTCACAAGTGCCTCAAGCAAAACCCGAGATTGTTGGTGTTGGACCTACGCGCTCCGTTAAAGAAGACAGGGTGAATTCGCTTTCTTCTGGAAGAAGTCGAGGATACGCTCCTGTCCAGGCCCGGGGGCGGGGAGTCGAGGCATGCGAGGCATCTCGATCTCGTGAGAAGGGGAGAAAAAAAAAACAAGGAAGTAGAAGAAGAGGAAGAGAAGGTAACGTATCAAGTATGACTCCAACCGACTGGAGTCAAGAACAGAGAGTATCTGGTAGAATAACGAACGAATACTCTCTGTGATGCTAAAAAAGAAGAGAGAAGACAGGACACGACACGATCCGGGCCCAAGTCCAGAGTTCCCAGTCCACTGGAGTGATTTTGCTTGGCCCATTGGGAAGGAAGGAAGGTGATCCTTCTTTCTGTGTCCGGGTACACATGGACTCTCTGGTCTACAGAGTCGGGCCCAGGAGGTTTCTACGTTTTCCGCTGCCGGGCCCCGCGCAGACGGTAGATTTGAGTGCACAATGTGTCTCTACGTGCCGCCTGCTGCGACGAACAGTTCTGCGGCTCATTTTGGCATTTCACACAGAGTATGGTGGGAGAAGTCTCGATTGAAGTTGATATCGAAAAGATCGTCCAAGTAGAGCCGGGGGTACCTGGCACCTCTCCGCCAAGCTGGGACCCATCGGTCTAGTCCCAGAAGGGATCATTCGAGACATCTTTTCCACCGACTAGTCCTGAAAAACATTCGGACGCGTCGCGTCTGCGGTCAGTAAATGTCCACTTTGGCAGAATTTCTGGTCGACGGGTGCTGGTGTTGTGTGATGTGCAGAGAACTGCAGCGCTGCAGTGCGGTGCGAGCGTTGTGGTGGAAATCCATTCATCCCATGCTTTGAATCATTTTTGAGGTGCGACTGACCAACGGGCCAATGAGGTAGCTGTGCCTTGCAGGGCAGCCAACGGCTCAGTGCATGTCTCGTTGTGCAGCCCCTGTGATAGGCCGGTCCTAACCTGGCGGCTGTCAAGGCTGGCGCGGGGCTTGAAGCCATCGCAACGGGCCGGGGTAGCGCAGACGCCAATTCAGGTGGTCGTACCGGATCATGCGAGTAGCAAAAACCACCGCCAGTGTGCCAGCACCAATTGTATGTGATGAGGGGCGGTGTTTTCTGCAACCCACTTGCTGGTACTTTGTTGGATTGCTACCTGGTCCATAGGTAGTACTTGGTACCATAGATATTCTCAATACTACCTAAGGTACCTATCCACAATCTCGCCCTGGTCTCAGACTCTGTGAGT
>NW_020194903.1:0-2048 GCF_003025115.1 Trichoderma citrinoviride
TATAATAATAATATTATTTATATAAAAGTATAAAAATAGCTTTTTATCTTTTATATAAAAAAGGCAGCTTTTTTTAAAATAAGCTTTTAAGCTTAGTAAAAAAAGCTTAATTATAAATTTCTTATATTATAACTTTAGTAAATCTTTTAAGCTATAAAGGGCTTTTTTAAGCTTTATAAGCTTTTTAGCCTTATAAAAGCCTTATAATATTTTATATATTATAAAAATACTTTACTTATTATATATTATATATTAAAAAGGTATTTTTAATATTATATTATTTAAGCTTAAGGTTAAATTTAGCTATTAAAGTAACTAGAATATAAAAAGAATATAATATAAGTATTATTATATAGGTTTTTTTAATTATTAAGCTTTTTTAAAAATCCCTTTAAATTATAAGTTTTACTTTATATCTTTTAAAGTTATTATTTTATTTAAATTTATAAAAAAATATTTATTTAATTAAAATTAGCTTTAACTTAGCTTTTTTTTATTAATCTCTTTTTAAGTTTCTTTAACTATTAATATATTTATTTCTTTTTATATAGCTTTTATAAATTACTCTTTTAAAAAATACCTTAAAACCTTATTCTAGCTTTTTAATATCTTAATTAAATTATAAGTATTTTTAATAAGTTAATTTAATATATTTTATTTATTTTTTTATTATATTATAGCTTTAAGTATTATAAATATAATTATAAAGCTTAATAAGTTTCTTTCTTTAGCTAAAGGCTAATTAAGCTTTTTTTTTAATTCTTTATAATAAAAGAACTTATTAAATATAATATATACTTTTAAGCTATTACCTTAACTTTATTAATTAAACTTTTATAATAATAATAAGAATATTTCTTTAACTTATTATCTTTTTTATTATATACTTTTATATAATTTATAACCTTATTATTTATTTAATATATTTTTTTATTAATTTTCTAATTTTATTAAATTAAATAATTCTTTAAAAGTAATATTAATTATAAGCTTATTATACTTTATATTTTTTAATTATATACTTTTTTAAGCACTTTTAAATCTTTTATATATTATATATTATATATTTATTTTAAAAGTCTTTTTTAATATTTATAGCCTTATTTATTACTAGCTCTTTTTATTAAGAAAGCTTTATTTAATAGCCTTTTAAGCTTTTTTTTATAATTTTAAGCTAATTATTAAGCTTTTTTAAGTAAGGTTTTTATTAATAAGTATATTTTATAATAATAAAAGGTATTTTAACTTATTCTTTTTTATTTACTTAAAAAGCTTTTTAAGCTTTTTAATAAATAGTTATTTTACTTTTTACTTTTTTAAATAAAATATTATTTTATTAAATTTAATATTTTTTATTATAAAAATATTTTTAAAGTAAAAGATTTAAATCTTATATATATTAATAGCTTTATAGCTTATTAAATAATTAATTATCTTCTTAAAGTTTATTTTAAAATACCTTTTTTTAATTCTAGCTTTTTAATCTTAATAAAGTATATAAGCCTTATAATTATATATATATATCTTATTTTAATTAAGTCTTAAGTTTATATTAAGCTTTTAAATAGTTAATAATATATATAGCTAGAACTATTTTTTTAACTTATATATTAATATTTATATATTATATATATATAAAAGGCTAATATTAAGTAAATAAATAATAATAAAAGCGCTTTTAATTTATAGCTTTTTAAGTAAGTTAGCCTTTTTAAGTATTTTAATAAATTTAATTATTATAATTTAGCTAAAATACTTAATTTTACTATTTAGCTTATATATATAAAAAAGTATAAGCTTAAAAATAATTCCTTTTTCTTTTATTTAGCTTTAATAATATATAATACTATTAATTACTATAATAGCTTTTTTATTATTTTAATAAATTTAATATATTAAAAGCCTAAATTATCTTTTAATTAAGTAATTAAAATAATATAAAATATTAAAAATTATTTATAACTACTTATTAATTAAGTAATATATATATAGTTATTTATTATATTTTTTTTTAATTATAATAAGCTATTTTAAGCTATTAAACCTTA
>NW_020194904.1:0-2025 GCF_003025115.1 Trichoderma citrinoviride
TAAGCTTTTAAAAGAAAATAAATTACTTAATATTATTAAAATAATATATATTATAGCTTAAATTAATAATAATATTATTTAAGCTAATATTATAAGTAAAAATAGTAAAGTTAATATTTTTTTTAAATTTTAATAATAATATAATTATTATTATTATTTTTTTAAACTTAATCTTATTTAAAGAGGATATTAAAAGTAATAGTTATACTTAAGAATAATTAATTAGCTTTTATAATCTTTAAAATGCCTTTTAATATAGTTTTTTTTTTAATTATAAATTTATTATTATTATTTGCTTTTTATAAGTAAAAGCCTTAATATAATAATATAAGAATATTAAGAATATTATTTAAGGTAAAAATACTAGTAAGTCTTTAATATATATAGTTTTTTATTTATTAAAATAATATAGCTATACTTTAGCTTTTTAGTCTTATTATTATTAAAAAGCTTAGGCTTTTCTTAACTTTTCTAACTTTAAAAAAAAAGAAGGTTACTTAAAAATACTAAAGGTATTCTTATTATAAGCTTTTTTATTAGCTTTTAAATAAAAAAACTTAATAAGCTTATCTTTTTAAATCTTTAATATAAATTAATAATTTAATATTTATATTAAGTTTTATTTATTTTTTTAAAACTAGTAAAAGTAATTATAATAAATTATATATTAAAAATATTTAAATATTTATAAATAATTTAAGTTTATACCTTTATTAATATATTAATATATACTTTAAGTATTAAAAACTAGCTATAGTTTAATTTATTAAATTCTTAAATAATAATAAAAACTCCTTTTAATAAGGCTTTTAAAATAATTATCTTTAATTAAGTTAAGTAGCTTCTTAAATATAAACTTATTATTATTAAATCCTTTTTAATTAAGCTTTATTTTAATATTTATTAATAAGCTATAAAAGATAAAGCTTATAGTTATTAAGTCTTTTTATTTTTAAGTATTTTTTTATTTATATAGCTGTTTTTATATAAATATTTATACTTTTAATAAAGTCTTAAATACTTAATAGTATAATATTAACTTTTAAGGTTTATTATTAAATATTCTAGTTATTAATATTATATAGCTATATTATTAATAAAAGGAAATTTACTTTTATAGCCTTTAAGATATATTTATAATAAATGCTATTATATTAAGCTAAGGATTAAGATTAATATAATATTAAGGTTAAAGGTTATTATAAAATAAAGGATTAAAAGAAGAATATTTTACTATTTAATTAATAAGTTATTAAAAAGGTAAAATAAAATCTTTAAGCTTTTAAATAAAGTAAAAGAGAATAAAATAATTATAAATTAATTAAAAAAATATAACTATAACTTAATAATAGTTAAAAGGTAATAACTTAGTATTAAAAAAGGTAATTACTTAATATTAAAGAAAGTAATAACTTAATATTAAGAAGGTAATAACTTAATATTAAAGGTTATAATTATAAGCAGTAGTTATAAATAAGCTTATAACTTATAATAACCTTTAAAAAAGAAAAAGACTTAATTTAGCTAACTAAAGCTATTTAAAAAGAAGGAATAATAATAAATAAGCTATATTATAATAAAGTATAGTCTTAATTAAAATTATATATTAAGGTATATATAATATATATAAATAAAATATTAAAATTTTAATTTTATTTTATAATTTTAACTTATTATTAAAAAATACTTATTTAAAGTTTTAATATTTCTTTATAAAAAAAATATAGTTAAAATAATTAAAAATAAATATTTTAAAAATATTTATATATAAATTAAAAAACTTATATTAAAATATATTTTTTATATATTTTCTTTCTTTTAATAAAAGCATTTTATAATTATTATAAATTTTAATAAATTTTAAGATTATTAAGTATATAAGCTATATTTATTTAAATAGGAATTTTTATTTATTTAAATAAAAGGACTTATATTAAATTAATAACCTTAACTTAAAGGTTTATATAAATACTGCTTTTATAAATAACCTAGCTAAATAATTTAATATAGTAAGCTATATTATAA
>NW_020194905.1:0-2021 GCF_003025115.1 Trichoderma citrinoviride
AGAGGGTGGGCGTCAGCTGCAAGCCGGTAGGAAGCTGGAGCTTGCAAAGATACCACTGTATCACCAAACAAATGGAATATGAGTATCGTAATACACTGAAATGGTAGTTGTACCTTAGTTTAATATTGTATCATATGATAAGGTACATAGCATTCACAGATCATCTGCAGAAGAGCATCAATGAAACAGTTGGTGACTTCAAGATGATCCAAGTGATACAGGCACTGCAGCACCTGAAACACAGCTACCTTAGTCAGCCATCGTGACCACACCAAGTGGCTGAAGCTCTCGGAACGGCAATTATGGCGCTTCCCCCAGCTCCCTGTGGCTGGTGCACCCATCTGCCACCTCCAGTCCATTTGTTTGTGTTGCTGTGCCACGGATTTTTCTGTTTCGCTCCAGAAATTCGTAACGAACACTCTCGGGCCTCTGCATCCGACCGCATCTCTGGCCCTCACGTCGCGCCTTCACTGGCTGTCTCGCCTTCATCCCAAGCCCTCTAGCAGCTATCATTTTTTGTTTTGCTCTCTTCCTCCTCGTCCGTCGCCATGGCGCCGCTCATCCTCCACAACGTCCCCGACGAAGAATGCTACGTCGGCGAGGACGGCATCAAGCGACCATATGCCATGATCTACCCGTAAGGCATCCCCTGCCATCTCAACATCGACCAATTCTCCGCAGCAATCATCAGGCTGACTCCTCATCTCCCTCGCAGACACGAAGGCACAACCAGAACACGGCGCAGCGTCGCGGAAACAGGCTCCTTTGGCAAGTCAACAAGACGGTCTCGCTCTAAAACAGGGACTCCGGCTCGCGGCCGGGAGAACCCAACCCTCGCCGCCGCCGACAAGCTCTTTTACGACTGGGTCTCCAACCAGTCCAGCGCGAACCCGCCCTCGGGCTCCAACCAGCGCAGCAAGGCCACCGCCGGCGGCACAGGCGCCTCGTCGAGCGCGCAGGAGGACGCCGTCCCGCAGCGCGCCGCCGTCAAGTCATCCCCTGTCGAGCTCATCCTGCGAGGCTACCGCTCGGCGACGCAGCAGTACGCCGCCATCGCCCACTACGAAGCCCTCGCCGGCCTCATCCTCGAAGACTACCCGCGCGAGCCGCCCTCGACCCAGCGGCGCTACAAGTCGGAGCTGCGCGATCCCGCCTTCACGCGCCGTCGGAACCTCACCCCCGAGGAGCGCACCCTCGTCAACCGCGCCGACGGCGGCGAGCACTGGGTCAAGGTGACGTTTGCCAGCGCCGAGGCCGGCAACGCCGCCCTGTACGCCAGCCCGCAGCGGATACTGGGCCACCTCGTCTACGCCGAGCCGTACCGCGGCGTGCTGGCGCCCGTCAAGGACGAGGCCTGCCCGGACGTTGAGCAGCTCGACGAGGGGCGGTCAAAGAGCGTGCCGAGCTTTGCGCCGCCCAGCCTCGGCGCCGCCAAGCGCAAGTCCGTCTCGGGCCTCCCCACGACGTTCAACAGCCGTCTCCTCGACCTCTCGCCGGCTGAGTCTAGGGACTCGAGCCAGACCATGAACTCGGCCACCCTGAGCACCAACTCCCACGGCTCCAGCGCCACCATCATCGACCCCATCCCCTTCCCCCTCACGACGACGACCTCGACGACAGCGACCGGCATCGAGCCCCTCGAGCTCGACCAGGAAGACAGCATCTTCTGCAGACGCATCCCCACGGCGCGAAAAGCCCGCCTGCTCCCCGCCGAGCAGGCCCTCCTGCCGCAGCAGTCGGTCATGCAGCGCGTCCTCAACGCGCTGCCCATCATCAAGTGGTTCTCCGGCAGCATGATTGGGAACGAGGTGCCGCGGACGGAGACGGGCGAGTTCGACTGGGGCCGCGCCAGCCTCTACTGGAAGATTATCTGGTGGCTCGACGCGACGTTTAGTCTCTTCAAGGGGGATGTGTATGCCGTCGATAGGGATGATTAGAGCGGAGCAATGGGCGGGGCTCACTCATTGGCAGGCGTCTTTATTGTTGTCTTCTTTTCTTTGATCCTAAGCTTTTTTTTTTTT
>NW_020194906.1:0-2020 GCF_003025115.1 Trichoderma citrinoviride
CTTGACACCGCAGACATGCATGAGGGCGGCAGCCGGGAGAGTGCGAATTTGGATTCGTATATGGGAAGGATGTGGACGAGGAGTTTGGTCATTGAGATGGTTTTGTTGTTGATGTTGTTGATCCTGCTCTTTTCAACCCCCTTTTTATCCCGGGAAGTTTATTGTGATGCTTGAGTTGGAAAGCTTCGTCTTGAGGGGGGATGAGTGCTAACTTTCGTTGCTTTTTCCTGAGCTTGTCTGTGAAATGGCTCAGTCTCTCCCGCTTTGTGGCTTGCAGTGGTGGTGTGCAAGCCCAGCAGACCGAAGCATATTTGCGCAGTGGCGCGGCTGGGTTGCATATTCTCATGTAAGGGGGGGAAGTTCAAAAAGTGACGAGATACGGAAAGAGAAGAAGCCGGATCTGTGAGTTTGAACTGGCATAAAGATCGTCAACACAACATTAAAACTGTGCAACAAGAGAAGGATTTTCTGTCTCTGGGTTCAATGTGCAGAAGTTGTGGTTTTGTTTGTGATGTGTTTCGGGGGGTTATATAAAGGCGTGAGAATGCCCGGTTTCTGGAGTCGACATCTTTGACTGTTCTTCTTTGACCAGAATCGAGGCTGACAAGACACTTTCCTGCTTCACGAACGTCTTGAAATCTAGACTTGACGATTCCTGAAGGCTCGTCTCTCTTTACTCATGCAATTGTCGACGCTCCCTCCATCAACAGGCAACATGGATCAAACTCCAGATCATGGCGGCTTGCACTACATCGAGCTCATCAAATGTAAGCCTCAAACCTCCTTCCATCCAACCACCACCCCCCTCTCCCATCTAACACGACACTCGCTAACACCTCCCTCATAACAGCCAACCTCCAGTTCATCCACGGCAGAGACTGCATATTCGACGTCCTCTCCCAAGTCAACGCCCCCGACAACTGGCAAGTCAGCGTCTGCAAGACGGACATCTTCACCCCCCGAACCGTCATCCTCTTCGACTCGGGCCCCAGCCTCATCGAGGTGCTGTCCAAGCTGCACCGCCGCTCGGCCGAGGCGCTGGCCGACTTCCTAGGCGAAAACGCCCCCGATGCGAGCGCGCACGTGAAGCGCAGCAAGGTCGAGGCGCCGGCCCCGTCGTCGCAGAAGAAGAAGAATGAGCTGCCGAAGAAGGCAGTCGAGAGGTCCAGGAACGGAGTCGAGGGGCCGCCGCTTGCTGACGACGAGATGAACGAGATCCATCCCGTTGCTGCGGCGACTTCGCCGGGGACGGAGAATCTGCGCTTGGGGGCGATGAGCCCGCCTTTGGTGACGAAGCCCAGGCGGGGAGATGCCGCGCCGTGTCGCTTCAGGGGCTGGAGGTCGCCGAGTCCGCCCCGTGAGGAGGATTTCGAGCCTGTGTCGCGGTATGAGGATAGTAGTCTCCGTCCTAAGGGCTTCATCTGCCCCAATTATGGACCGGCGAGCGCCTTTTACCGCGTGCCTGAGGGTCGGGATGAGCTTTCGTATTTGCGGAATGGGATGATGGCCAAGGCTCTGGAGTCCAGGGCCGAGGTGAGCAAGCCTGAGGCTGGAGGCTCGGTTTCTCCTCTGGCTGCTTCCATCTCTACTGCCACTGCCCTGGCTCAATCTCAGCCTCAGTCTTCTCAGAGCCAAGAGGTCAAGCCCGTCGACAAGAGCAGCGTCCTGCTGTACATCTCCTGGCCCTCGTACGGCTCCACCATCGTCGCGGACCAGTGCGAGCTCAGCGTGCGCTCGCTCCAGGGCCGCGTGCGCCACATGCTGCGCTCCAACGGCCCGGCGCTCTTTGGCGATGCCCTCCTCGGCGCGGAGCCGCCGGTCGTGTTTGGGCCGGAGGAGGTGGCTTCGTTTGCGGTGCTGGTCAAGGGGTTAAGGGTGAATGGGCAGGTGGTCATGCTGGGGCCGGCGTTTGGGGACGATCTTGAGCAGGTTGTCGAGGGGAAGAAGGTTGAGGGGGCGATTCGGGTTGAGGTTGAGCTGTTGTGGAAGGGGAGGGATTTGCGTGCTGCTGCTAAATAGG
>NW_020194907.1:0-2008 GCF_003025115.1 Trichoderma citrinoviride
CCTGCCACAGGGACTCGCGCGTTCCGTGGTTCCGCTCGAGGTCCGCCGCAGCCATCCACATGGTCCGGCTGTTGACGAAGACGCGCAGCGCGTAGGCGTAGATGGCTCTCGCGGTTTCGTATTTGCCTCGGTTGATGCTTGCCCTGGCGTCCTCCGCCCACGTGTCCTTGCGGTCATCGTCTTCGTCCAGTCCCCAGCCCAGCGTCTCCTGGATGATGTTCTGGCAAGTGATGATGGCGCCTTCTTCTTCGCACTTCTCCGCCTCGGCAATCCATTCCTCGCGCTTGGGCATGGCTGACTCCTTTGCCAAGACCTGAACGGCTCGCTTCATCACAGCGCTCTTGTGTCCCTGACCGAGCTGCTCCTGGAGGCGAGCAGCGGCAATCCAGATCTCGTGGGACGTAGGAACGGCCTTTCGAGCCTTGTTCAGGACCTTTTGCGCATTCTCGGGGGTTTCTAGTCGTGCCAAGGCGAGCCACAGGTCTACGGATAGCGGGATGAGCTCCGTAGCCTTTGCCAGCATCAGCTTGGCGTCTTCGGGATCGTCCTCCAGATTCACAGCCTCCTTCCACAGCGCTTCCGACTCTGGGATGTGGTCCAGCGCCTGCCGGATGACTCTCTTCTTGTGGCTGGGGATGTTTTCCAGTCTCATGGCCTCGACCCAAAGCCGAACAGATCTAGGGTTGGCTTCGATGGCCCGTCGTGCAATGATCTTGCTGTTTGGCGAGTCGTGGTTCAGTCGAATGTTTTCTAACCAAGCGTCTTCGCTTTTGGGACACCGCGTGCATCCCTGGTCGATCGTCTTCCGCGCCGCCACAATCTTGCCTGCCAGCTCTTCCAGTCGAGCCGCCGCGATCCAGCCCAGGGCATTGTTCGGGTTCGTCTTGACGACAGACTGAAGTAGTTCTCGCACTCGGTTGATGTCGCCGACCTGGGCCTGTGACTCGTTGACCTGCATCTTGTTGAGGCTCGTGATGTATCCCTGCGCATCGATGCTGGTCGAGCTTCCAATAACGGACTCGCCGCCGGCCGTCTGAGACGCCTGCTCCAGCCTCGACTTCAGCACCCTGTCACGGGCGGCACCGATCTGGGCGAAATTGGTCATCGTGCCGTCGGATGCGTCCGTCGTGCTCGTCGCCGCCCCATCGTCGACGACCGTCGTGCCCATCTCTCCCGCGTCCCTCGCCGCCGCAAGCACGCTGTCCGGCACCGCGTAGAATCGCTGCCGCAGCGCCTGCTTGCTCCGCCGGTTCTTGCCGGTCAGGTCTCCCACCTCGGGCAGGTTGGCCCAGTCCTCGTCCGAGACGGTGGCCAGCGCGCGCTTCAGGTCCGAAAACTGCTGCTGGATCTTGGGGTTGTTCCTCTCGTACTCCTCCCGCTCGGCCTGCTCGCGCGCCTCCCGCTGCCGTTTCCGCCGGTCCATTCGCTCGTCCACCCATTCCCAGATCTTATCTGCCTCCTCGTCCTCCTTGTCGTAGACTCCGCCGGCGAACAATCCTACTTCGTTGTCGGGATCCTGGTACCGCTCGTCGTCCTCCTCTTCCTCCTTCTCCTTGCCCTTCTTTCCGTCGGGGACGAGGCCCAGCTGCGCGGCGCGCTTCGCGAGCGCCTCCTTGATCTGGTCTTCGCTGGGGCCGTCACGGGCAGGTCCAAGATCGGATCGGGTGGTGAAGCCGGTGGCACCTCGACCCAGACCGGCGACGTAGTTTTCCGGAGCCGGCTGGCTCAGAAAGTCGCGTCGGGACGTCATCGTGCTGGCGTCTTGGGCGAAAATCGGGTGGTGATGAGTAGAAAAAGGAAAAGGAATGATGGTTGAGAGAGAGGCAGAAAAGCCACTGTCGCGAGGCAACAATAGCCTTGCCGCAGGTGTGTAAAGCGAGCCTTTGCCACGTCAGAATCCTGGGTCAGTTAGCGCGTAATCTGGGTGACAAATTCACACCCGTTCTCAAGATCTGGTACCCGCCCTTCCGCTTATCGATAATTCCGCCTCGGGATACTTTTTTTTTTT
>NW_020194908.1:0-2006 GCF_003025115.1 Trichoderma citrinoviride
GCTCAGCTCGACAAGCTCGTCATCTCACAGGTGGGATTCTTGGCGCAGAAGAGGCTCGCCCGGGGCGTCAAGCTGAACCACAGCGAAGCAACGGTACGCAGGCACTACCTCATCTCTTTCTCCTCCTGTTCCAATACCTTCTCGCTGTCTCACTCAGCTTCAACGCCTACCTTACCTTACCTGACTCAATGCTCACTCACCTCCACGTCTCAGGCCCTCATCGCAAACAACCTCCAGGAGCTCATCCGCGATGGCAACCACACCGTCGCAGACCTCATGGACCTCGGCTCGACCATGCTCGGCCGCCGCCACGTCCAGCCCTCGGTCTGCGCGACCCTGACCGAGATCCAGGTCGAGGGCACCTTTCCCACCGGCACCTACCTCGTCACCGTCCACAACCCCATCCGCACCGACGACGGCGACCTGGCTCGCGCCCTCTACGGCAGCTTCCTGCCCGTCCCGGACGCCGACCTGTTCCCCCTCGCGGCGCCCGAGGAGTACGAGGCCACGGCGCGGCCGGGCGTCGTCGTCGCCGTCAAGGGCAAGCTTGCCCTCAACCAGGACCGCAAGAGGATCAGGCTCAAGGTGACGAGCAAGGGCGACCGGCCCATCCAGGTCGGCTCACACTACCACTTCATCGAGACGAACCCGCAGCTGGACTTTGATCGCGAGAGGGCCTACGGCTTCCGGCTCGACATCCCGGCCGGCACCTCGGTCCGCTTCGAGCCCGGCGACACCAAGACGGTGACGCTCGTGGAAATCGGCGGCAACAGGGTCATCCGCGGAGGCAACCACATGGCGACCGGCGGCCTGGAGCTGTGGCGAGTCAAGGACATTGTCGAGAAGCTGCAGCAGGCTGGCTTCTCGCACACGCCCGAGCCGCAGGCCGACGCCGCTCTCATCGATGCCTTCCAGATTGACCGCGCTGCGTATGCCACAATGTTTGGCCCTACGACGGGCGACCTCGTCCGGTTGGGGAACACCAGCCTCTGGGTCAAGGTCGAGAAGGACTACACCGTCTACGGAGACGAGTGCAAGTTTGGCGGCGGCAAGACGCTGCGTGAGGGCATGGGACAGGCGACGGGACGCCTGGATGCGGATTCCCTGGACATGGTGGTGACCAATGCCCTCGTCATTGACTGGACAGGCATTTACAAGGCCGACATTGGCGTTAAGAACGGTCACATTGTGGGCATCGGCAAGGCGGGCAATCCCGATGTCATGGACGGCGTGACCCCGGGAATGGTCGTGGGCAGCTGCACCGATGTCATTGCGGGCGAGGGCAAGATTGTGACGGCCGGCGGCATCGACACGCACATTCACTTTATATGCCCGCAGCAGGCGAATGAGTCTCTTGCGTCTGGAATCACCACGTTGCTTGGCGGCGGCGTGGGACCCAGGTGAGTATTCAGGAACATCATGCTTGAGAAACAACCCCCCCTTTAGCTGACGGGTTCATGCAGTGCTGGCACCAACGCGACAACGTGTACCCCTGGAAAGAATTACATGCGCCAGATGCTCCAAGCCTGTGACGAGCTACCTGTCAATGTGGGCATCACCGGCAAGGGCAATGACAGCTCTCCCGTTGCCCTTCGTGAACAGGTCACCGCCGGAGCGTGTGGCCTCAAGCTGCACGAGGACTGGGGCAGCACTCCCGCAGCCATTGACTCCTGTCTGACGGTCTGTGACGAGCTCGACGTCCAGTGTCTGATCCATACCGACACGCTCAACGAGTCCGGCTTCGTCGAGTCCACCATCGAATCCTTCAAGGGCCGCACCATCCACACGTACCACACCGAAGGCGCCGGCGGCGGCCACGCCCCGGACATCATCTCCGTGGTCGAGCACCCCTACGTGCTCCCCTCGTCGACCAACCCGACCCGGCCCTACACCAACAACACGCTCGACGAGCACCTCGACATGCTCATGGTGTGCCACCACCTGTCCAGGGACATCCCCGAGGACGTGGCCTTTGCCGAGAGCCGCATCCGCGACAAGACCATCGC
>NW_020194909.1:0-1999 GCF_003025115.1 Trichoderma citrinoviride
ACTATATTTTAATATTATTATAAGCTTTTTTAATATTAAGTATTATTATTTAGTTTTATTAATACTTTTATAATATAATAAACTTATATTAACTTAATTTTAAATAAACTAGTTAATATTTTTTATATTATTTATTTAAATAATATCTTTATTTATAATTAAAATAAAAAAAAATATAAAAATTATATTTATTAAGTTCTTTAATAATTAAAATAATATAACTTATATATTAATTTATAAAACTATAAGTTTTATATAATTATTATATTATATTTAAGATTTATTATAAGTCTTAAAAGTATTTAAATAAAATTAAATTAAATTAAAGTTATTATAATATAGCTTAAATTAATAAATATTAAAGTAATTTTTAATTTTTTTAAGTTTTATAATTATAATTATTATTTTATTAAAAACTATAATAAGATTATTATATTACTTATTAATTTAATTATAAAAAAGATTAAATTATATATTTTTATAAAAAAAAGTAAAAAGTATTTTAATTACTTAAAAATAAATTTTAAAAATAACTTATTTTTATTTACTTTAATATTATAATACTTATTTATATTATACTAAATACTTTTAAATATATTATTAAAGTAATTCTTTTAATACTTTTTTAAAGCTAATAGTACTTAATTATATTTTATTTAAAAAAACTAAACTTATTTAAATAATATTATATTATTTTAAATATAAAAATACTTATTATTATTAAAGTATTTTATATATAATAATATTAATTTATTTATTATTTATATTTTATTTAAGTTATTATTAATTATTTAGATTAAATTTATTTTATAAGTAAAAAGAAACTTATAATAAAGTAAGTATTTTAACTTTAAAAACTTACTTTATATAACTTTATAATTAAGTTTTATTTTAAAAAGTTTAATTTTATTAATATATTTATATATTAAGATAATATTTATATAAAAAAAAGACTTAAAAAGGTTATATATAGCTATTTTATTTTATTTCTTTTTTAATTTATTATTAATATTTTTAAAAATAAAGGTTTAAAAAGAATTTATAACTTAAAGTTACTTTTAAAAATTAATTACTTAAACTTTAAGTTATTATTAAAGTTAAATTTTTAAGCTAAAAGAGTTATATTAATAATATATTAAATAATTTATATTTAAAAGCTATTTAAATTAATTTTAATTATAAATAAGTAAAAAGTATAATAAAGTATTATAAATATATTATTAAAGAATAAAAAAATATTAAAAAAAGTATTATAATAAGCTTAATAAAAAGATATTTAAGTTAAATTATTATTATAAAAATATATATACTTTTAAGAATTTATAAATATAAAATAAAAATCTTTAATATAAATAAAAAGTTATAATAAACTTTTAAAATATTATTAATAAGTTTTTATTATTTATAATATATAATAAGAAATTTTTATACTTTTATATAATAATATAATAATTAAATATATATAAAATACTTATAAAAATTACTTTATATTATTATTAATTAAATATAAAGTAAAATATTAAAATATATATTAATATATATATAATTTATTAAGAATTTAAGCTAAAATATTATTAATTATATAATAAACTTATATAATTATATAATAAACTTATATAATTACTTATTTTAATATATTTATAATAAGAAATTTTTATAAATTTTATTATTAAATTATTTAAAATAATTTATAGTAATTATATTTATAATATTATATTTATAATAATTAATTACTTTATAAAATATATATTATATATTTTATACTATAAAAATATTACTAATTCTAAATTTATAAATCTTTTTTATATATATATATATTTTAATTATATAATATTTTTAATAATATAATTTTTAATTATAAATTAGTTTTTAAAAGCTATTTTTAATATAGCTTTTATTATTTTTTTAAGTTTTTAAAAGCTATTTTTAATATAGCTTTTATTATTTTTTTATAATAAAAAAATAACTTAATATTATATTTTATTTATAAATAAATAAA
>NW_020194910.1:0-1995 GCF_003025115.1 Trichoderma citrinoviride
GTGTCAAGGAGTATGTTTCAAACTCCCATGAACCTGGGGGCTTTTGAGTTCCTTTCCTCTTACGAAGATTTGTAGGTGTGCAGCAGTCACTGACAAGCAGAACCATCTTCAGGTAGGATTAACTATCTACCCTAAAACGACGCTGAATACTCTCCATCCTGACGTTTCTCGCACCAAATCTCAGCATTGATTCACATCGCAGGCCTACAATTTTAAGTCAATATTAAGTCAATATTGCAGGTCATCGGACTCGGTCTCCACGTGCCCAAGTCGTTCAAAATGGTGTGCCATCCACCATGACGGTTCGCTGTGCCACTAACTGAGCTGCAGGTGCCCTGCGATGCGACGCTGAGGGCGCCTGTTTGGTCGGGCCCAGCTGCTGCAGCTAGCAAAAGCGTGGAGGTGCCGGTATTGGAGCCCCAACTGACAGGCAGCTTCCTGTTGCTGTTAGTGGGAACGGTTAGTGCGGCGGTGGTGTCTCACTTGCAGCTCGTCTCACTCTCATATGATTGTCAACTTCTTCTCATCACCATCTATCTGTCTTTTTCATAGCATCACAGCGAGCCATGCTGGCTCTTCTTATTCCACTGCATATTTAATACTATCAAAAGCACTATATATCCTGCAAAATACAGAGTCACAGAAGCATCATGCCGTCCTTCACCTCGTCCAAATGGCTCTCCCCGCCCATCCTCCACCTCCCCCTCAACATCCTCCTCCTCCCCCCTCTGCTCCTCGCCATCACCACCTTCGCCGCGCTCTTCCTCCACTCGGACGTCGACATCGCCCTCCTCTGGTCCCGCTGCCACGCGCGCTCCGAGATCCCGGCCCTGAGCCGCGTGCCCCTGCTGGGCACCCCGAGCTGCTTCCTCGTCAGCTTCTTCCACAGCGCGCTCGACTCGCTGCGGTCGCGCGCCGTCATGGGCGCGGTGCTGGCGTACGTCGGCGCGCTGGCGACGGTGTGCACCGTCGAGGCGGCGCGCAGGTGCAACCGCGCGAGCGGGCTGATTGCGCGGCCGACGGCCTGGTGGCTGCTGTTCAACCTGCTGGGCGGAGCGGTGGTGTGGCAGCTGGTGATTGTGCCGGCGTTTTTGCACCGGGCAAAGGCCCTGGTCGCAGCGGCCGAGGAGGATCATGACGATAGAGACGAAGAAGAGGGAGGTCGGACGGCGGAGGACAAGAGGCTCGAGGAGAGGACGCTGCCGGATTCCGAGGCCGTGGCCATCCCCATTGCCGTCGCGGTTGGCTACTTTGTGCCGTCGGCGCTGATGCTGGCGTTCAACTCGCCTGCGACCATTGGCGTCTGGCTGTTCTTCCCTCTGTACGTTTCGATTGTGCGGCAGGTCGTGCGAGGCATCGTCGAGAGGATCCGGCGCGTTAGCCCCGTGAGCATCCACCACGAGTCGCACTGGCAGTGCGTCGTGCTGGTGTACGCGCTGCCCGTTGCGGTGTCTATCGCGGCGCACGTGTTTTTGCTATGGAGCGTTGCGCAGCGTCACGATGACCGTAAGAAGATGACGAGGCTGACGCTGAGCTTCATCGAGATTGACGTGCAGTTTGTCGCGTGGACGGTGCTGTACTGGGTGTTTGCGGAAAGCGGGTGGAGGGTGCCGCTGGGGATGGTTGCGATTTCGGTGGTTGCTGGGCCGGGGGCGGGGGTTTGCTTGGGGTGGTTGATTCGGGAGAGGGTGGTGAGGCGTGTGTTTGCTGGGAGGGCGGGAGGTGGTGAGGAGGAGGATGATGAGCGGGCGGGTGAGGAGAGGCCTTTGTTGGGGTGAGGTGGTTGAGTTGCAGCGTGTTGAAGCGTTGAGCGATGTTCTGGATGAGATACCCCTTATATTGTTGACAGCGATCTGGCATCTAGCAGTTATGAGTTTGTAATAATCAAGCGGTGTTGGACGCGAGCTGTAGTTCAAAGGATGGTGATGGCAAAACTGTCCTGCAGATGGTACTCTACAAGGAATCAAAGCCGAGCCAGGTCCAGTTCATATTCCA
>NW_020194911.1:0-1990 GCF_003025115.1 Trichoderma citrinoviride
GCTTCTATGGCAAGCAATCGCATTTGCCGTGACGTCTGAAGGTAAAAGCTCTGGAGGAAATAAAGGAAGATGGCGAAAAGGGGTATTGCCACTCCGAGATAGCGGATAAAGATAGCGAGAATGACGACTTTGGCTACGCATGAAACCGCCGCTGAGGCAGTCTGTCAGTTGTGTCAATACAGGTGGTCAGAGAGTGAACTTACTGGAGGTGTAATTAACCATGTTGCTGGGAAGCTCCATGTCTATGAGTTCCATATCTCTGCTGAACCTAGATGAATCATTGTTAGTGCTTGCACTGCTGAGCAGCAGACCGCTAAAAAGGCATACCTATTCAGGACCTCTCCAATGTCCCTCGTCGACTTAGAATAGAAGGGGGCCCTAATTATGCTCATCAGTATACCAGGGCCAGCATTATTTGCACTCGTTGACATACATGAGTGTTGCTTGCAAAAGATTTGAGTGCAGCCGAGCAGCCGAGCGTGAGATGATGGATATGAAGGCGGCCCTGTTGTGGTGCGTATGAGTTAATGGTTCTCATAACAGCAACTGAGGAAATGGCATGTATTACCAAGCGCATATGCAGCCGCTCAACGTGCCCAGAATACCGAGAGAGGCGTAGACGCCAAGGTATATCCAGATATCCTTGTCTGGTTCTGCAGCATTCGCGGCAGACCACCATTTCATCCAGACGGCTAGTGATCAGTTAGAATCATCATTGCTGGCCAATGAAAACGAATATTGGGCGACTTACTCGAGAATTCGATGCAAAAGATCCAGCCTACAACACCAACACCATACACGATAACGGACCACCAGCCAGCGTTGGCAAGGTAGTATGCATAAACAGACAGCTCGCCCCTTTTACGTCGTATATCCGTATGTCTACCATCCGTCTCCTCAGAGATGGCGGTGGCCGTGTCGGCAGCCATACCGAAAACTTCTTCCGTCGTTGGCATTTTTGACGGCTCGGCGGTTTCAGCGGCATCTTCATTGTTGATGAGCTGCAAGCCAAGTTGATTGACAAGGTCGCTTTGAATTAGAGACGCAGGAGGTTCCTTAGCTGTGATTGTCCCGTCTTTCAGGACGATAACTATGTCCGCAAGTGCCATGAGTTTGACTGAAAACAGTCTTGTGAGTAATTTGAAAGCCTAATCAGGGAATATTGTTACCCACGGTGGTGAGTGATCAGAATGACGGTTGCTCGTTGCCTGCGCAGAAGGCCTACACGACTGAGCAAGCGGGAGGAGATGACGTCGATAGTATGGGCATCCATGCTGCTGAACACATCATCCAGAAGTACAATTGGCTTTCTTGCGTAGATGGCTCGAGCGAGGGCCTATATCAAAGTCAATGTCGTGTGTGAAGCACGAGGTGAAATGATGCAACTAACTATTCGATGCTTTTGTCCACCACTGAGGTTGAGGCCCCTGCTGCCAATGTTCGTTTTGTCTCCTCTATGAAGACGTTTCAGATCGGCGTCAAGGCCGCAAGAAGTGACGACCTCGTCATACCATTTCTTCTCATAGGGCGAGGAGCTAAGTATGTTGTTGCGAATAGTGGTGTTCTCTAGCCAGGGCTGCTGAGAGCAGTATGCCACATGCTTGCAATATCGCCGCCCTACCTCCTGTTGGCCTCCTGGCGATGAGACGTCGATCATTTCACCTAGAATGCTATTCAAAAGTGACGACTTGCCGCTTCCCACTGGGCCGGTTATTGCTGTAATGGTTTCCTGGCTTATATCAAGATGCAGGTCCTTGAGTATCAGGGGACCATTTCTGCTCCATTTGAGGCCCTGGCTGTGTATAGAGACAGTGTTATCGTGAGGAGCTTCAAGGAGCTCCGAAGGTCTACCAGGTGCCAGCAGGTGGACTTCAGATTCGTCTCGCAAGTCGACGTGGCCCGGCTCATAGTAGCTTTCGTCTTTAAAGTCAACATCTGCGTAGTTGCAATATTGTTGGATGCGCTCGAAGCTGCCGACGCATTGCACAAC
>NW_020194912.1:0-1983 GCF_003025115.1 Trichoderma citrinoviride
CGAACGGGCAGTGGCCTATCACGGGCCGGAGCAATGACGGGCCAATTCGCCTAGAGGGGCAGAGGGGGCCAAGGTTCATTTTTCTTCATTTACTTGCTTCTTGACAGATTCCACGGACGGCGACTGTCACCCTGTACCCGCAGCTATCACCCCAGGATGTTTTGTTTCCTTTTTCCTCTTGCGGTTGACGCTGAGAGGAAACCGGGCATTTTGAGCATTCTCGCTATTGGGGGCTAATGAGGTGAGGCTGCATGGAGCAGCCGTAGCTGCCTGAAGACTGCTGCTGGCATCCAATGGCGAGTCGTGCTTTTTCTGCCCTTGCAGCTGCTTGTCTCTCATCTATTGCTTCTGCCGTGTCTAGTTGAGCCACTTTGCAAGCTTGTTGTCAGATGGCGCAAAGGATGCTGCTTCTGCAGCTGAGCTTTATCTGGTGGTGCATACTGTAGCTTGCCAAGATAAAGCTCATTGCCTGACCCATGTGAGTATCTACCTACCTGTATTATATCAGACTTCAGTCACAACATGAAGTGTGATGCGCACAGCTGAAAGCACCAATGCGCAGAACCCCTGATGCGATGGGTGCAATCCGGGTGCCATTGGATAATTCAGCTCGAGGTACGGAGTACGCCTGTTGTGTCACTGCCGATAAGCTCTGGGCGCAAAACGTGGTTTGATGCATCATACATAACTCTGGAGCCGTGGGAGCGATCGGCACCCGATTCGTTTCGAACAGATGGACGGCTCTGCGTGCGACGTCTGATGCACATCGTCCACCCCTCCACCATGTTTATCATGACGTCCTCTACTGCAGCGTCTGCTGGACGCATCGCGATCGAGGGTGAGGCGACGGCCATTCAAACACCGTCGACGGGCTGCGCAACACGCAAGACGGTGTTCGTCCGCTTTCACGGTGGCGACAGAAACAACGTCAAAAGTGTTTGGGGTTTGGCGAGGCGCCTGTTTCTGCTGTGATTTGTGCTTTGCACGAGGCAGGAAATGATTGTGGTGGACAACCTGGGTATGTGGGCTTCCATTGTTAATACAGGTAACGCAGAGACATTCAGTGCATGGCCTTGCCCCGTACGGTATAGAGGCAATGTGGGAGAGTTCTTCCTTGCTTGACGGGACAGCGAGGCCTTGAATGGGTTTGAAGTCGAAACCTGTGCAAGAGAGCATGCTGGCGGCTTCTCACTCGCAGCTTCTCCTTCGCGAAATGAGACAATCTCAGGTGTGTTGTCAGCTATCGTCTAGAATGTTGCAGTACCTGAGCAGCTTGGAGTGCCTGCATTGAACGGTCTGGAGGATTGGATGCGGAATGAAGCAGAGGCCCTCCAATCTGCAACTCACTCGCACCTTCTTGCGGGTGCTTGCATTGCCATGCCTCTGCCAAGGTTTGCCCACATTGTATCGTGTTAAAAGGCTGCATGGAATCACCGCTTTATCTATTCAACAAGTCACAAATGATGGCCAGCATCTGGGTCGCTCAAAGTACCACAAGCTCCACGTTTGAAATTCTCAAATCACAGCCACAAGCCGGGCAAGCCTCTTGGCGGCAGTGGCTCAGTCGCTGACTGACGTAGCAACTGCAGATGCCCCAAGCTCGTAGCGCTACTACACTACCTCTCTGGAATACGCTCGCACGTGACTGCAGTCTCTGCAGCTTCTGCAGCTGAGAGAGAAAACCCAGTTGGGCGGTTGCGCAGTCCTCTCGATTGATAGCCCTACGCCCCCTGGCAGGCCTCTTTGGGAGGGCTCATGGCCGGAAGCGGCGCTGCCATTGGCTGGCGGAGGGCATGCCACGCAAAGTGCCTGGCAGCGCACACACCCCTCCCAAAGTGACATCAGCAGCGCCATGGCACGCCAACAGCCACGCCAACAGCGCCCAAGAGGGCCCCAAGCAGGGCACCGGCATCAGTCAAGGGCACCAACAGGCTCGCTAGGCCTGCTAGAGGCCCCTGGAAGGGCCTAGAGGCGCCCAAGCAC
>NW_020194913.1:0-1971 GCF_003025115.1 Trichoderma citrinoviride
CGCATCGTGTCTTTGCTTCAATTCTTTCACCTTCACCACTCCTCCTCTCCATCTCGGTTTCCATTCAAGATGGCAACCGCTTCAGCTTTCTCTTATGCGCAGGCCGCCAAGGGTCAGGGCACTGCCCCGTCAAATGCTCCCCCTGGACAGCCCGCCCAGGAAGCCCAGCCATCAGCAGCCGCGCCCAAGGCTGCCACAGACGTCGAGAGCGCCGCCGAGCCCACCGAGGCAGTCCGAAGCGCCGATTCTCCTGCCACCACGGAGAAGCAGGAAGTTGCCAGCGCCACTGCTCCCGAGGCCGAGCCCCGATCAGAGGATGCCCAGGAGCAGCGCCGCGAGCCCGCACGGGACGACGAGTCCGGTCGGCTAGATCGCCCCTGGCGACGAAACGACAAAGGCACGAGGTCCTCGAGCACCACCACGCGATCGGTCGACGAACAAGATGCCAGGCGGCCGCGGAAGTCTAAGAAGTCCAAGGCTGCCGAGAAGCAAGCCAACGACCAGTCAGCGGCAGACAAGGAGCAGGAGCCTGAGAAGGAGGCCCCCAAGGTCGAACTGTTTGAGGCGCCCATTCCTTCCGTCAACATCTGGCGGCAGCGCGCCGAAGCCCATTTGGCAAAGGCCAAGCCGTCCCCAGCCCCCTCTGCAGAGCAGACCACCAATGGCTCCCCCAAGCCCGAAGCGTCCCCTAAAGTGGCCGAGAATGGCACGCCAGCGCCTGCTGCCCAGCGGGAAAGCATACCGAATGGCGTCAAGCCTCCTCGGAAATCGGTCGAGGCCCCTCGGTCCGAGCGAAACGCCAGCCGTAGCTCAAGGGTAGCGGATAAAGATGCCAGCCGGGGCGATGTGCCCCCTTCAGTCGCCGACACCACGGCCTGGCCCACTCCCGAGACGGCCATCCAAGAAGACAAGAAGAAGCCCGCCGAGAAGTCTGATCGTCCCGAGAAGGAGGCCTCAGAGGACGGGTCCTCGTCCAAGCCGAGACAGAAGGGAAAGTGGGTAACCATGGACTACGTGCCGAGCGTCAACTTTGAGACCCAGCTCCCCCAGATGCGCAACTCCAAGCCTCGTGGTGGAGCCAGGAACGCCAACGGCTCCAGGGCCACGGGAGCGTCCAATGCCGGTGATAAGGCCGCCGCCCCCGTTGCCAGCCAAGGCAAGCCAAGCGAGACCAGCAGCAGCAGCAGTACCAGCGGCAAGGATCGTCCTCGTGACGGCGCCAACGGCCCGAACCGAAATGCGCAGGCCCCTCAAGCCACGAGCAAGCGTTCTTCGACAGACATGTCTGGCGCACGTGAACAGAGGAAGCCTCAGAGCCACACCGGCTCCGAGAAGAACAAGGACGCCACCACAAACTCCAACGTAAGTAGCTTTCTCGATGATCGGCGGCAGGGAAGGGGAAATTCTCGTACCAACGTCACCGCCGTTTCCTTGGAAAGATGTGCTAACATTCTTTTTTCCCTTTCGTTTAGGAGCAGGGCCATGCCACTCGTGAGCGAACAGAGAGCCGCGGCGATAGGCCGCGCGGAGGATACCGCGGACGTGGCGGCCACCATCCCGTCAACGCTCAGCACCAGCACCAGCACACCGCATCCAGTTTCTCTGCTTCGGGTGCTATGGGCGGACGCGCCCAGGGCCCCTACAGCCCACCTCCCAGGCAAGGCGCCCATGGCCAGATGTACATGCCCTCCCAAGGCCGCGGCAGAGGCGGTCGAAACAATGCCGGCAACTACCATCGGATGTCGCTCCCCAACGGATCGGCACGCATTCCCCAGGTTCAGACTCAGTTTGCCCCGTTCGAGTACCCGATGACGCCGATGACGGCGATGCCCTTCCAGCCTCAGCCCTACTGGGACAACATGCTGGTGCCGGTTCTCAAGAGCCAGGTCGAGTACTACTTCTCCATCGAGAACCTCTGCAAGGACGTGTACCTCCGCGCGCGGATGGACTCGCAAGGCTTCGTGCCCCTGC
>NW_020194914.1:0-1968 GCF_003025115.1 Trichoderma citrinoviride
AGGTAGTAGCTCAGCGTCTCCTCGGACCACTTGGGGCTGCGCTCGTCGCGCTCCGTGTTCTTGAGCTGCATGAACTCGCCCTCGACCAGGTTGGCAATGACCGTGGCCAGCAGCTCGACGACCTCGGCGTTGCGCAGCCGCGCCAGGGCGACGGATGCCCTGCCCAGGAGGAAGTCGCCCGCCAGCACGGCCATTTTGTTGCCGAACTCGAGGTTGGCCGACGGCGCCCCTCGCCTCGAGACGGAGTGGTCGATGACGTCGTCGTGTAGCAGAGAGGCCGTGTGGATCAGCTCTGTGATTTCGGCCAGCCGCCTCTGGCTCGGGAGGATGTCGAGGTTCGCGCTGGCGGCTTCGGCCAGCTCGGCGTCGTACGCCGTGGAGTTCGCCATGGGGTTGACGTCGCTGAGGATCTGCATGGGCGATATTGACGAGTCGATGCCGCGCGCCGTCTCGGGCGCCGCGTGGCGCGGGCTCTTGGGGCACAGGTGGGTGGCCCGGGACATGAGCAGGACGATGAGCGGCCGGACATGCTTGCCCTCGGCCTGCGTGTAGTACTTGGCGACCCGGTCGAGGGCTGGGTGGCCGGACCCCAGCAGCTTGCGGATGTTGCCCGTCAGGAACTTCATCTCCTTGGCCACGGTGCGCAGCGGATCAATCGTCATGGTGTCCTTGGCCGCCCGCTTGGCGACGTTGCCGACCATGTTGGTGGCCACCTGGACGGCGGCCGCCCACGCGGAGCCGCGGTTCGCGCTCGAGTGCAGTCCGGCTCGCTGGAAGCCCAGCGCCGAGATGGAGGCGGCGGCAGAGCTCGAGCTCGCCATCACGGGCCGGTGGCAGACATGGCAGGTCGACGTCGCCGCTCCCATTCGGCCGCGGAGAGCCGCCGGAGCTCCCGCACGGAGCCTCATCTGCGCAGACGGGGGGGAGGGGAAGAGTGTTTGCGGCAACTTCAGGCGAGACACACGGCGCGGGCTGGAGGATCGCTGATAAACAAATCGGGGTCTCGCAGCGTCTGGGCAACCGACTGCGATCGGGATGGTGGTCAGAGAAGGGTCTCAAAGTCGCGCAGCTTCTTCGTCAGCTTTTTTTTGCGTTCGTCGTGTTTGGAGTCGCAAAATCCCCAGCCGGCCGAAACTTTTGCAGCGCAACTTTGGCGGGACCTCCAAGCCAAGGCCCGAGAGAGGCGATTGAGGGGCAATCCGGGACCGAACCGCAGCTGCTCATTGGCCGGACCCTTGCTGTGGCGGGCGTTCAGCATGGCACGCCCTGGAGCGCAGGGGTCGCAGGCCCTGTAGCGCTGCTGCACAACAGCTTGGCCGCTGTAGCGGTGCCCTGTATGTGCTCGGGCGCCCAATGAGGTCAATGGCCCGGTTCGGCAATCAGATTAGAACGGCATCCAATCCAAGCTGCTGGAGGAAATGCCCCGCACCAACCATAGCTGTGCCGAGATAGCTGCTCGATTACGATGGTTGATACTTGACAACCAAGGTTCATCGGTCGACTCAAACTTACTCACAGGCCTCACACCGTAACCGCCTTGATTACAACAACCAGACTCCCATTGCCATGGTTCTACTCACAATGACGCCGTCCATTGTGGACGCGCTGAAGCTGCTCGACGACCTGCGCACGACAGACGAGCCCGGCAACGATGCCAACGAGCAGCAGCCCAACACCGAATCATCATCACCCTCATCACCAGCCTCATCACTAGAGCCAGCAGTCGGCAATCCCATCTCCCACAGCGACATAATCGACATCCACAAGAAACTGAAGGCCTCGCAGTCACCAGCACCCAAATACAGCCTGGAACAGCTGCTCCAGGGCTCCCGCGTCTACATCCCACCTCCTCCCCCCAAACCCGAACCAGTCAGTTGCCCACCCAATCATCCAACCCAGATGCAAATCATCTGCAATCATCGCTTTAGTACTGACAGTCGTCTCTACGCACGAAACAGTCCGAAGAAT
>NW_020194915.1:0-1952 GCF_003025115.1 Trichoderma citrinoviride
GAAGAAGAAGAAGAAGAAGAAGAAGAAGAAGAAGAAGAAGAAGAAGAAGAAGAAGAAGAAGAAGAAGAAGAAGAAGAAGAAGAAGAAGAAGAAGATAAAGATAAAAACAGGAATAATAGCTTTAATTATTTAGCTAATTCTAACTTTAATGCATAGGCGCGCCTAGCATTTAATGCTATTATAACGCGCCTTTATTTAACCTATGCGTTATGCTGCTATATATATTATAAAGGAGCTTATAAATAGTAGCATAGACTTAAAGCCGCGTGTTAAAGGGCACTTAACACTAAGTGTTCCTTTATTTAGTTAAAGTAATAGCATTATAATAACTTACTTCTTATTATATATATATAAGCATTTACAGCTTCCCTAGGGATTAATATTATTAATATTATTAATATTATTAAATATTAATATAGCTAAAGATAAAAAGATTTATAATTCTGCTATTTAAGGTAATAGCTATATAATCTTACTTTATAAGATTTGCTAAATCTTTTATATCTAAAAGGATATATAAAAGCTTTACTAATTCTTATATAGCTAAAGGGATATATAAAATCTTTACTAACCTTGCTTTTTTATAGACCCTAGGCGTAAGACTAAAGCCAAGACCTCTTAATAAATAGTACACTTCTGTCCTTTATCCTTTATTTCTAAGTCTTCTTAGCTGCTTATAAATAATTATAAGTATAAATTCTTCTTGCCTTATAATAAAAACCCTATATTTTAAGATTCTTTTCTCTTCCTTAAATACTATTATAGAAGCAGATTTTATAATGTTTATAGCAGTAAAACTTAATTCCTAGTCCTCTCTTATGCCTATTAAAGAAGGATATTAGTAAATTAATCTCTTATAGAAATAAAGAAAAGCCTATATTTAAAGAGATTATCCTCTTTATCTCCTTTAAATTAATAATACTATTAATATCTTTATAAAAGAAGGCCTAGATTTAAGGTAAAAGTAAAATCTACTAGCTGTAAGTTCTTTTAAATATATCTTAAGTTATTATTCCCTCCTTTTTAATATTTTAGAATTAGGCTAATAAAATAACTTTTATCTTATAACCTTTAAATTAAGTAATATAATTTGCTTTAGGTTATTTATAATAATTTTTAGTTATATAATTAGCTTATAAAGAAGGATATAATCACTTATTAATAAAGAGGGCAGATACTTGCCTTTCCTTATAAGGAGCTGCATATACTTATTATTACTAGGCATCTCTTGCCCTGTTCCTAGCCTTCTTACTAAGGTATATTATATTAGCTCTTTAGTATGCTATTAGTATAAATTATTAAGAATAAAAAAATATAAGCAGTATAGCAGAGAGAAGTATATTAAAGAGAAGTATAGCAGAGAAGTATAATAAAGAAGTATAGTAGAGAAGTATAGTAAAGAAGTATAGCAGAGAAGTATAGTAAAGAAGTATAGCAGGCAGATATATAAAGGGAAATAAGCAGTAAAGAGAAGTATATGCTAAATAGAAGTAGGTAAGTAAAAGGTAAAAGTTAGAATTTCCTTAGTTAAGGAGTATGCATCTTATATAAATAAAAAGTAACTATAGTATATACTTACTTTTTTATATTACCCTTCTATCTTTACTCCCCTTCTCTCTTTATTATCCTTCTCCTTAAGTAACTATAGCTAGTAATATAGTAAAGAATGCAGAATATCTTATTAAAAAACAGTAACTATAAGGAGCTAATTTATTATAAGCAGTGCTATTATTATAATATAGGCCTTTTAGAAAGTCGGCTATGCTATTAAACAGCCCTTTAGCCTTTTAGAAGGCTATAGCTAATACTATAGTAAGAGTTCTAGCTATTATAAAAAGCGCTATTATTATTATATAAACTTTAAACTTTTTAGGAAGTTAATGCCCTTAGTCCTATATTAATTAAGTTATATAATTAAAAGGACCTTAGGTCTTTTAGGAGGCTGTAGCTAA
>NW_020194916.1:0-1944 GCF_003025115.1 Trichoderma citrinoviride
GCGGGCGCTTCGCCACAGGGCGCGGATGAAGCCGACGGCGCCGTCCTCGACGTCGGCGCGGTAGTGCTGGCCCATGACGGGCTTGATGGCCTCGGTGGCCTCGTCGGCGTTGTAGAAGGGGATGGTGGCCACGTAGTGGTGCAGGACGTGCGTCTCGATGATGCCGTGCAGCAGGTGGCGGCCGATGAAGCCCATCTCGCGGTCAATGGTGGCGGCGGCGCCTCGCACAAAGTTCCACTCCTCGGCGGTGTAGTGAGGCAGCGAGGGGTCGGTGTGCTGCAAAAAGGTGATGGCAACTGAGACAGGAGGAGAGACACGGTCAGCAGGGGTGGTTCTTCAAGTCTTGGTGCGTCACTCTGCGTCAGACACGATGGGAATCAACTTACCGAGCCAGTGGTTGACCCAGAGGTACGGGACAAAGTACCAGATGGCCATGTTGTACCAGCCGAAAGTGTTGCCGAGGTAGTAGAGGGTGCCAAAGGCGAGCAGCAGGCCAAGGTCGCTGAGGACGATGAGCTTGGCGTCCTTGGCCTCGTACAGCGGGCTGCTGGGGTCGAAGTGGTTGACGCCGCCGCCGAGGCCGTTGTGCTTGCCCTTGCCGCGGCCCTCGCGCTGGCGCTCGTGGTGGTTGTGGCCGGTGATGTTGGTGAGCAGGTAGTTGGGCCAGCCGACCAGCTGCTGCATGACCAGCATCAGGAGCGTGTACGCGGGCGTCTCCTCGGTCAGCTCCGACAGCTCGTGCGCCATCTTGCCGATGCGCGAGGCGTGTTGCTCGCGGGTGCGCGGGATGAAGACCATGTCACGCTCCATGTTGCCCGTGGCGGCGTGGTGCTTGCGGTGCGAGATCTGCCAGCTGAAGTACGGCACCAGCAGCGCCGAGTGCAGCACCCAGCCCGTCATGTCGTTGATGAGGCGGGAGTCGGAGAAGGCGCCGTGGCCGCACTCGTGGGCAATGACCCAGAGGCCAGTGCCAAACAGGCCCTGCATGATGGTGTAGACGGCCCAGAGAGCGGCGCGGGCGGCCGTCGACGGCACCGTGTCGGGGGTCACGTAGCTGTGGAAGACATAGAAGGTCGTGGCCAGGCAGACGATGTCGCGGAGGATGTAGTAGTAGCCCTTGAGGGCGGAGCGCTGGAAGCAGTGCTTGGGGATGGCGTCGCGGATGTCCTTGATGGTGAAGTCGGGCACCTTGAACTCGTTGCCGTACGTGTCGACAAGGCGGCCGAACTCGGCCTCCTTGCCGTCGACGCCATTCACGTCAACTGACGACATCGACGACAGCGAGGTCGACGAGGCCGAGGGTCGGGGAGAGTCCATGGGCGTCACGGCGGCAGACGACTCGGTCGAATCCGTCACATGGCGCAGGAGGGGGGCCTTGTCAGGCAGGGGCAGCGCGGTGGAAGCCATGGTGATGCTCTCCGTTGAAGGAATTGCTCAAGGTCTGTCTCTCAAAGAAGACTCGAGGCTATTATTCCCAGTGTTTGTGGTTGGGGAAGATGAAGAAGACAAGCAGGGAGAAAAGAGAAGAAGAAAAGGACGAGGAGATGAAGAGAGCACAGCTCGCTACTTTTACTATCAGATAAGATAGCCGGCGGGTGAACGGGCCTCCTGGGGAAGAGGAAGGAGAGAGACAAGCCGGACGGGGAGTGGCCTGGTTTTGTCTGTCCTGGGGGGGCGTGTGAGAAGGAGGAGGAGGATAGGGAAAAGAGGAGATGATGGTCAGGAGGAGAGTCTGATTGGGATGTGCAGAGACACCGGCGAAAGGGGGGGGGGCAATAGAGGCAAACCGCCTGACGGACCAGACCGAGCAAGGCCAGGAAAACCCTTCGAAAAAAAAAAAAGGCAATAGGCCAGCCCGAGCTGTTAGCAACAAGTCATGGCTCAGCCCAAATCCACGCCCAGGCGAGGCCGATCCGGGCAGCATCCCCTAGGACAGTGACTTGC
>NW_020194917.1:0-1933 GCF_003025115.1 Trichoderma citrinoviride
TCGCATTGGTAAGTCCATCGATTCCCTAGGGGATGCGCATTGCCTCAACTCCCTTGTGTCCCTGCTCTCCGAAACCAGTACACTTGTCGCGTATATCAGAATGAAGCTAAGTTGTTGTCTGACCTTGTAGAGGTCTCGCCCAATAAACGCGCCGGCTGTACAGACGCCGTGTGCAAAAAGGAAGGGCTCAAGATCCAAAAGGGCGACCTCAGGTTTGGCTCTTGGACTATCATCAACGAGCACGGTTCTTGGCGCTGGAAGCACTGGTACGTTATCGTCTCTCCTGACGCGGGGTACGAAGTCATTCGCTTTTTGATGGACGCTCTGACGTGGAAACAACCATATAGGGGATGTGTTTCCGGATCCCAGCTTGTCAACCTTCAGGAAGCGTGTGGGAACGATCCTGACAACTATGACTTTGATGCAATTGACGGCTTTGATGAGCTGCAGTAAGCCAAGGCATTTGCGCCGTATCACACTGCTCCAATACGCTGACCTGCCGTGCAGAGACGAAGAGCTCAAGGAGAAGGTTAAGCGCTGCGTCAGGCAAGGCCACATTGACCCTGAGGACTTCAATGGGGTGAGTCTTTTGTTGCCTTTGCAACTTGGGCGTTGCCGTTCATGGTCTGACAAACTGCAGGATCCGGAGAAGAACAAGCCGGGTGAAAAGGGAATCCACCTTACCGCCAAACAGAAGGAGGCCAAGGAAAAGGCTGCTGCCAAGGTAAGTAGAATCCTCACGATGGGGGTGGTACTTTACTGATCAGCTTCAACAGGAGGCGGGCGAAGACCAAGCAACTGCATCTCAGAAGAACACCAAGCGTGGCCGCAAGAAGGCTGCCGATGATGTTGCAGATGAGCCTAAGCTGAAGAAGGCTAGGAAGTCCAAGGATATCAAGGCAGAGGAGGAACAGCCCAAGGCAAAGGCCAAGGCTCGTGCCAAGGGTGCAACCGAGGACGACGTTAAGGGGTCCGCCCCGGTCAAGAGGGGACGGCCTAGCAGATCGAGCGCTCAGCAGGACGAAGAGATGGAGAGTGAGGAAGCCGAGAAACCGGCTCCGGCCAAGAAAGCTGCTAAGAGGGGCTCGAAGGCGAAGACTGCCAAGACTGAGCCTGAAGAGGACACGGTGGAAGGGGAGCAAGTCAAGGAGGAGGAAGACGACGAGACAACGGAGGAGAAGAAGGTGGCCATTCCTGCCCGGGCGGCGAGCGGACGGAGGCAGTCTTCCTCTAGAGCCACGGCGGCGACCACGGACGAGGAGGAGGGCGCTGCCAAGGCCACTCCAGTCTCCGCTACCAAGGGCCGAAAGCGAACCGCTGCCGCGGCACAGGCTGAAGAGAAAGACGAAGAAACGACCAAGCCTGTTGCTAAGAGAGGACGCAAGGCGGCTCCCGCTAAGAACGCTGCCTCTGATGCCGTGGAGGGCGCCGAGGAAGAGGCGCCCAAGCCTAGAGGAAGAGGCCGGCCTCGCAAGTCTGTTTAGCGTGGCTGAAGCAGATCTACGAGTTCATATGTGAATCAAACAGCTACTGAAATGTGTGGTTATATCACCAGGGGAGACATTTGTGTCGAATGACGTGGAGTTTGGGAGATGGTGCAGCATTGTGACGGAAACGTATGCTGAGGGTTTTCTTGTTCTCTTTTTCTTTCCTAGCTCTGGTTGTATTATAATGCGGCGGCGGATCATGAAATGGATGAGATGGGCAGACTGTTGAGCAGGCGGAGGTTGCTCTAGTTGAGCACCCTGGTAGAGAACCATTCGTGTTATATGGCAGCAAACATTGCCCTGTATTGAATTACTTGTGTAGTGCTAACGCCCGGACACCTGAAGATGTCTTTGGCATTGGATGTACCTTAGATGATGCGTGATGGCGGCGGTCCAGCAGCTGTTGTAGCGGCTCGCAATACTACTCGGTGGTGCACCTAGGCAGA
>NW_020194918.1:0-1933 GCF_003025115.1 Trichoderma citrinoviride
CACGACGACACGTGCGGCGGTGGTCTCCGCTGGCAGATTCCTCCCACCAACCCGGGATACAGCTACAAGAACAGTAAGCGGGCGAGACGCCGAGTTTTGCGAGGGTTTATGTATACGGTGATGGCGGGCTAACACATATATCTCTATCAGGTATTGCCAATGGCTGCTTCTTCAACTTGGGCGCACGCCTGGCTCGATACACTGGCAACACGACGTACTCGGACTGGGCCGAGAAGACTTGGGATTGGATGATCAGCGTCGGGTTCCTGAACAAGGAAAACTATGCCATCTACGATGGCGCCGACGTGTCCAACAACTGCACGCAGATCAACAAGGCCGAGTTTTCGTACAACAACGCGGTGTGGACTCTGGGGGCGGCCTACATGTACAACCACGTACGTTTTCTCTTGATACTTTTTCTGTCAACCCAAGCATCCAAGGCTAACCGCTCAGCAGACCGGCAGCGACACGTGGAAGTCTCGGCTCGAGAAGCTGGTCGACCACGGCCTCGAGACCTTCTTCCCGGACGGCATCGCGTACGAGCCGTCGTGCGAGGGCGTCGGCACCTGCACCACGGACATGGTGTCGTTCAAGGGCTACATCCACCGCTGGTACTCGACCATGACGCAGCTGGCGCCCTTCATGGCGCCCAAGGTGCTGCCCGTGCTCAAGACGTCGACGGAGGCGGCCATCAAGCAGTGCACCGGCGGGGCGCTGGGGCGGCAGTGCGGCTTCAAGTGGAACACGGGCAAGTACGACGGTAGGACCGGCGCCGGCCAGGAGATGAACGTCGTGGGCGCCGTGTCGTCGCTGCTCATTGGCGACGCCGCCGTGCCCGTCACGGGCGACTCGGGCGGCACGTCCAAGGGCAACCCCAACGCGGGCAGCAAGCCCAACAGCTTCCAGAGGCCGGAGACGCCGGTGACGGCGGGCGACAAGGCCGGCGCGGGCATTGTTACTATTATCATCATTGGGTCGCTGTGTACGGCGCTCACCTGGATGAGCATCGGTGCCTGAGGTGCCCTTTCCGACTTCTCTTTGCTCTTTCTTTATGATCAAAACATATGACGGAGTCGCGGCCAATGGTTGGTCGGACAGGCCACCCGTCTGGTGTTCCGGTTGGCTATCAAGGGGGGGGCGGCGGACTGGAATCACTTTACCATCTTGATATCTGGCGTTGGCGGATGTGCTATTAGGGATCATCTAGCATTGTCTTTTGTGTTTTTGCTTTTATCGTCTGCTAGATGGCAGTATACATTTCGATTCTCGTGGTCGAGCCTCAAATGTTGCAGAGGAAAGGGGAGTAGGATAAAAGACGAATATACTTGTACAACAGGACAGTGTACAACAGGGCAGTCTTCTACTAAGTCTGTTTCGATACTACTTCAACAGAGACGTGCAGTCTGTGTCTGTTGCGCGACGATTGAAGTTTGTCACCGTAGAATTGCGGATCGGCCGGCAAGAAGCTGGATCAGCAGTCCGTAACGATCGTCGTCGGAGCTCGGAGGACGCGCCGTTGAAAGCTCCCACCCCCCCTGTCCATCACCGCAGATGATGATACGTCATACACTGCTGCACTGCGCAAATTTCGCAATTGGACATCGATGGATGCCAGGGGAAACTCCCATATTCGTCAAACGTCCTGATGCAAAATGCGCAGTAACATGATGATATGGCCAATAGTTCGAGATGAGGGATGAGCAATATGCGAGCGGTGAAGCCGATGCGATGGCGACGATTGACAATGTGGAAGTTTGTGGTATTGCGGGTTGTACATGTCAGTCTCAGTCAAGCAACGAACAAATCTCCGCAGTATCAGGCACAGCAGGCCATCTCGCTTCGACGAAGGAAAACACGGGGTCAACGTGCAAAAGACCCCGGGGACGAGAGCATTATGTCAGCGAACGAATCTCTCGTCGGATCAAAAGTCAGT